>NC_056619.1:21713027-22013027 GCF_018340385.1 Cyprinus carpio | reverse complement strand
GCTGCAATTATTTAAATAAAAAATACAGTAAAAAAACAGTAATATTGTAAAATCTTATTGCAGTTTAAAATAGGGGTTTTAGATGAAAATGAATGTTATTCCTGTGATGGAAAGCTGAATTTTCAGCATCATTACTTCAGTCTTCAGTGTCACATGATCCTCTAGATATTCATATGATCAAATATGCTGATTTGATGCTCAAGAAACATTTATTATTATTATCATCATCATCATCAATGTTGATTTTTTTTCACTTATACATATACATTCTTATATATATATATATATATATATATATATATATACTATATATATATGTATATATATATATATATATATATATATATAAGAAAGGACTCTACTGTCATTTTTGATCAATTTAATGCATCAGTGCTGAATAAAAGTATTAATTTCTATTTTTTTAACACATTCAAAGCTCAATTTTCATTGCTACTCCTTACTCACAAAATATTAATGTCAAAAATTCAATTTCAGTACAGCACTGTGAGACAGAATATAGCAATAACTTGAAATACAGATTTCCCATGAGATTTTAATGTTTTTTTTTTTTGTTTGTTTGTTTGTTTGTTTGTTTTCTTCAACATGGTGTTTTTGTAAAAAAAAAAAAAAAAAATGCATCCAGGCACCATAAAGAAAAAGAACTCACAATATTGCATTGAAAAGCCTGGATCTCCATTGTTATGCAACTCTAACATACTGTACTTCAAGGACAAATACTTTGTCTTAAAAAAAAAAAAAAAAAAAAAAAAAAGAAGAAGAAGAAAAAGTTATGTTAAAGTTATGTGTGCAAAAGAAATATTCCATTCAGAGCTCAAGGAAATCATGAAACAGAGCCTTTGAAAGAGCCAAAGTGTGTGTTGTGCCTCTTAGTGTTGTGACCAAGACCTCCAACGAGATGAGGGTCTCCAGAGATCCTTCTGAGTTAACAGTGTGAAGTGAACAGATTGAAAAGAGGGATGATATGAGCAGAGAGGCGAGAGAAGATATGCCACACGCTGCAGTTACTAAGCTGCAGGATCGCATTTATAGTGGTGCATCTGTCATATTTGGCCATTCAACTATTTTCAGTAATGTGCTTTAATTATGTGTTTCATATTGAGATTTCACTTCTTTTCATTGTACTTCAGATTCAGCTAGCCAAATTTCCCAATGCATAATACAATGCAAGTATAGGGTCACTACAGTATGCATAAAGTACTTCTTCCACAGTCAGTTTTGTCTCTCAGGTTAATAAGTGTCATGGAATCATACCAAGCATGTTCAAGTTGTAACTGGATTTTTCACTTAAAGTGTATTCACCCTCAGTCCATCAATTCATGTCTTGGGAAGCCAAAAGCTGTGTGTTTGAAATAAATTAATCATCTGCTCACAAACATGCTATTAAAGGGATACTCCACAGCAAAATTAAAATTGTGTCATTAATCACTTACCCCCATGTCGTTCCAAACCCGTAAAAGCTTTGTTCGTCTTCGGAACACAATTTAAGATATTTTGAATGAAAACCTGGAGGCTGTCCCATAGACTGCCAAATAAATAACAGTGTCAAGGTCCATAAAAGGTATGAAAGTCATCTTCAGAACACTCCATCTGTCATCAGACGTGCAATCTGGGTTATATGAAGCAATGGGAACACTTTTTGTAAGCGAAGAAAACAAAAATAATGACTTTATTCAATAATTCCTTTGTCAAAAGTCTCCTCTGTGTCTCTCCAAATCACCGTTTTGTGAGTATTCTCTTCTGTGTCTTTCGATATCAAATTATGTTCTGTTTTTAGTTTTATTTTGTTTTTATTTGAAAGAATTTGTTCCCGTCGCTTCATATAACCCAGATTGCATGTCTGATGGCAGATGGAGTATTCTGAAGATGACTTTCATACCTTTTATGGACCTTGACACTGCTATTTACTTGGCAGTCTATGGGACAGTCACAGGCCTCGCAGTTTTCATCCAAAATATCTTAAATTGTGTTCCGAAGACGAACAAAGCTTTTGCAGGTTTGGAACAACATGGGGGTAAGTGAATAATGACAAAATGTTCATCTTGGGGTGGAGTATCCCTTTAAGTGCCTAGAACAAGTCTGAATACCTTGCATGTTTTTTAAACCACAAAGCTAGCATACTTTGCCAAATTTACTGACTCAGTACGGCAAGAATGAATGTTACACGGTCAACAAAATCAACAGCAAAGATTCGCATCGGCGCGCATGATTCTGCTGTTTGCTTTGGTTTTCACTGGTGCGTCTTTGTCTTGCTTTTCCAGTAGGACGATGAGATTACACTGGCCAGTGTCAGACAGAATCTCAGTAGGATCTCTTTCTCTTGCCGCTATCCTTTTTTAAGTCCATCAGCTACAAATCTGTCCGGTGCATGTTCTGGTGGTTGCTGGGACCGCTTTAGCTCCCGCCGCCTGGCGCACACAGCTGGGTGATTAACAGGGAAAGCTGGCACGATATGTCCAGAGAGCATGTGTTCATGTTAAATCCTTGCCATCGCTGTTCCCAGCTGGCATAAGAACTATCCACAGCACTGACTGAACGAGGGATTGAGGGGAGCTGCTCGCGCCAAACTGGCTGCCAATGACAGAACACGACTGACTGTCTCGTGACCAACATAAACATCAAACTCCAGTTCCCACCAGTCAGCATTAAACAGACCTGGGAAAGGCTTCGGTCTTGGAAAACGAATGTTAGTGAGTCACTCTCAGGGGCTGTGACCGAAACCTCTGGCATTAAATGAAACTCTACATTTTAGAGGTTTTATTTGTAGAGACTCATCTAATTCTGTTTTTAGTTTGTTGTGAAAAGTGTGTACTTTGCCAACAAAAATGTCACAATTAAATCATACCACAGCAAGTCTGATTACATGATAAATAGAAACACAGATTTAGTTTTTTGTTCAAATATCCAGTTTTTGAAATGTTTTGAAAACATATTTTCTGGGTCATGTGAACGTTAAAATTCCATTAAAGAAAATTGGAAACATTATTGGAATGTTACTTTTGAATGTTGTTGTCTTCTGAACATTCTAAAATAAGTAGGAACATTTAAAAAGCTTTTCCAATTAAACTTGGAAAAATGTTTGTTCATAACTTTGCCAGAACGTTAACCAAAGTACTGAGAATGTTCCCTGTTATCTGGGTAGCATTATGCTGATACACGCTGAGAACACAATAGCATCCACAAAGCAATGCCCTGCCAACTACTCTAGCCTCATGGCAATCAGAAAATGAGGAGATATAAAAGTCAAAAGTGGGATGCAAAAATAGTTGTGGTTATGATGATTCCACAATCTTTAGCTCATTAACATATGAACGCCCACATTCACATGTGAACAGCTTTTCAGTCTATAAAATGATGAAGGAATGAGTGAATTTTGCTGGAATGTGAGGTCAATCATAACAGAGGTCATTTGCATAAAGTCTTAAAGGTACAGTAGCAAAAACAACTAATTCTAAGCATGGAAAAATAGTGATGGAAAACTAAATTACAACTGATTTTGTGCAAAACCTTTTCTTAAAATGATATATGTTCAGGAAGAAAATGTAGGGTATAGTCTCATTAAACTCAAGCCAGGTAAGCTTCACATCTTAGCCTGTGATCTGAATTCAAGTTAGTGAATAAAGTAGAGAGAGAGAGAGAGAGAGAGGGATGAGAGTTTGAGAATAAACTTCGATGACTCACCTTATTATTTGCCAAGTATAAATAACTCAGCCTTTCCAGAATATGAAACCCTTCATCGTCAAGGCCTGCACACGCGCACACACACACACACACACACACACACACACACACGCACACACATCATTGCTTGCACTTTACTGACCTTCATTTCATGTTTCATTTAAAGAATTATTAATGTTTATCTAAATTATATATACAAAAACACACTCTACCAATCAAAAGTCTCTTATGCTCACGAAGGCTGCATTTATTTGATCAAAGATACAGTAAAAACAGTAATACTGTAAAATATTATTACACTTTCAAATAACTGTTTTCTTTTTGTTTATATTGCAAAATGTAATTTATTCCTGTGATCAAATCTGAATTTTCAGCACCATTACTCCAGTCTTCAGTGTCACATGATCCTTCAGAAAACATTCTAATATGCTGATTTGCTGCTCAAGAAACATATCTGATTATTATCAATGTTGAAAACAGTTGTGCCGCTTCATATTTTGTTTTGGACTCTTTGATGAAAAGAAAGTTTAAAAGAACTGCACATATTTGAAACTGAAATCTTTTGTTACATTTAAAAAAAAATGTCTTTACTGTCACTTTTGATGAATTTAATGCATCCTTGTGTACATGTATGGAACACCATGTGTGTCTGAACAACTTGAGAGGGGGTAAATAATATCAGGAATTTCATTTTTGGCCACACTTATGCTTTAAAGGAAAGTAATCTGATGTTTCTGCTGATTTACTGAAATAAAAACATTTCCACTTCAAACAGTCATGTTGACCACACATGCAGGAAAGAGTGCGATCCAAAGCCAGCAGCTCTTTCAGCACTTTCAGCACTTCAGCACATCCCTCCATCCTGCTCTCTTTCTCTCTCATCCTGACCCTCTGTAACAGATTATTCTGTGCTGTTTTCAGCCTCTGTCCTCCCCTGACCCGCTCATCAGCCGTACCTTGTGTCGTGAGCCGGTTGTTCTGTAGGTTTAGGGTCTCCAGTTGCTGAAGACGTGACAGATGCTCCAGCGTGACCTCAGTGATTTGGTTATTCTGGGACAGGACAGAAAAATTTGAAAAATTTTAATGAACAAGCCTATCATCATGATCTATCTTTGATTAACTGGGGACAGCTAGGCCTGTTGCCTGACGTTGAGCTTGCCTGGACACTTTTTAAGGAGAATTTTGAGAACATTGTAAATAAACATGCTCCTTGGACAAAGCACAGAGTGAAGGGGACGGGGGAAAATCCTGGGTTTTCTCCAGAGTTGTCAGACATTATCCATCAGCGCGAAATATGGCATGGGCTAAAGCTTAGAAATGGTGATTCTGCCCATGACTGGTCCATTTTTAGACAACTAAGAAAATAAATGTACCTCTCTTATTCAAAAGGCTAAATCAGAATATATTTATCAGTCACAAGTGAAAAAACCTCAATAATCCACAGAAGAAATTTTGGAAAGTCATCAAGTCTCTTTCTGTGAATAAAAGTAAATGAAGCCCTCCCAAAATTTGTCTTAAAAACCTCTCTCCCCAGTCTACGACAGAGTTGATGTCTTAAATTGCTTTAATGAGCATTTTGTATCAGTTGGTTCTCTGTCTGAGTCGACAGAAGTAGTCGCTGTCACTCCATGCACATACTCCTCAGTGTTTTCTGGAGAGCCTTTTAATTTTGTTTCGTTTTACTGTGCAGCAGGTGCATGGAGCTCTTTAAAGCGTTAGATCACAGAAAACCTCCTGGACCAGATTTTTAATAGAGCCTTACTTTTTGAAAAAAGGCGGCTGATTTTGTTGCAGAGCCCCTTACAATTCTTTTTAATCTGTCAATTCAAACAATGAAATACCATCAGTTTGGAAGTCAGCTTTTTGTTACTCCCTTGTTTAAAGGAGGTGATCCAGCAGTTTTAACTAACTATCGTCCCTATATCTAATTTGTGTGTTTTTGTCAAAAATTTTAGAATCCCTTGTTTCAGACCAAATAAAAGAGTTTTTTTATACTCAAAATGAACTCCTTTCTAAACTGCAGTCAGGCTTCAGGGAAAAGCAAGCACAGTACCATCACTGCTGTTACAAAAGTAATTAATGGACATACTTGTCGCTCTTGATAGAAAGCAATTCTGTGCATCACTTTTTCTTGAATCTGTCGAAAGCTTTTGACACAGGGGGACCATTGCGGAATGTTTTAAAGCAAAGGCTTCTTTGTCTGGGATTGTCTGATTGTGTAGTTTCCTGGTTCATGAATTATCTGAGTGACAGGACTCAGTGCATTAAATGTGATGGTCTATGTTCTGCATTAGTGAAAGGTCCACAAAGGGAGTGCCACAAGGCTCAATATTAGGACCTCTCTTGTTTATTATGTATATAAATGAACTTGGGCCACAATGTGTCCGGATGCTAATATGCATTTCTATGCTGATGACACGATTATTTATTGTTTTGGATCGTCCCCAGCTAAAGCGGTTTGAATCTTTGCAGAAAGCTTTTGATGTGGTTCAACGTTACGCTTTATGCAGCTTAAACTGGTTCTCCAATGCTGATAAGACCAAACTGATGCTGGTTTAGAAATACTAAGAAGGTTTCTCAAGCTCCTCCTCCTGTGTTCACTTTGACTGGAAGTGTCATAGAGGTGGTTCATTCTTATAAGTACCTTGGTATCTGGCTTGATGATGCTCTCACTTTTAAGCCTCATATAGACAACCTTGTGAAGAAACTCAAGCTAAAACTGTCCTTTTTCTTCTTTCGAAATAAATTTTGTTTTTCTTTTAAAGCAAAAAAAGCAGCTAGTCACTGCAACATTTTTTATCTGTCTTAGATTATGGAGACCTGGTGTATAGGACCGCTTCAGCACAACATGTCTGTATAAGAATTGACACTGTTTATCATGCGTCTCTGAGATTTATTACCTGACCCCATCATTGTGAATTATATTCCAGAGTGGGATGGCCATCGTTGTCCAACAGGAGATCAGGGCACTGGCATACTTTTATCTATAAGGCCATGCTTGGTCTTTTGCCATCCTACATCTGTAGTTTAATAACATGGAGAAGTGTAGTTCTTATTCATTGCGATCAAATGATCACTTGCTGCTCATTGTTCCATTTGCCCGTACAGAACTGGGGGAAAAAAAAGGGCTTTTGTCTACTCAGCTCCTTCTGCATGGAACTTATTGCAAAAAGACTTGAAATTATCTGAACTTATTTCCTTAAATGCTTTTAAGTCCAGATTGAGAGAACCAGAAATGACCTGTTTAAATTGTAAATGTTTTTAATTATTTGTATTGTATAACTTTCATAAATGTAATTTACTGTGTTTTTGCTGCATCTTGGCCAGGACTCCCTTGAAAAAGAGGTTTTTAATCTCAATGGGACTTTCCTGGTTAAATAAAGGTTAAATAAAAAAAATAAAAAAAATAAATCACATTTAACCCTGTGATGCCAGCCACATATCAACATGATCAAACCTGTTGCACACAATCTACTACATGCCTTCTGACGTCTGATTGATAGTTCTTACTTTTTTTAGCAAGTAAAAGGCCTTTTAGTATAATTGTACAAACACCCACATTAAGCTCGGGCTTCACGTGTCTTTCTGCTGTCAAATCTATACTGAAGGTTATTAAATAAATGTAAGAATAACTTTTATAGCAACTTGGGTTTACTTGATCATACATCAATCATCATTGTGTTGCATAATGCATTGCATTATGTTTTGTTCATAAAAGTAAGCATTTAAATATTATCTTACTAAGACATATTATTGGCAGACATGGAGTGACGACTGATATTTGTCATTTTATATAAATATCTGCTATACTGATATATCTCATTGATTTACATTACAAGGTATCAGAATTTCATCTTACTTTTTGTCCATATGAATATCACTATCTGCACAAAACTGGGTATTTTTGCTCTAAATAACCTCCATATTCTCACTATTTTATACTATAAGAGATATAAAAGCATGATGGATCAAATGATGCTCAACAAAAAACACCTATGCACATTTTTCTTTTAGATATTTTATCTAAAGTTTTGATAAACTGTTCCATTTCAATAAATGTAATTTTCGGATTATTATTTCATATGTCAGGCTTTAAAAGGGTTGAAGAGATAGTCTGTCATTGTTTACTCACCTTCATGTTGTTCCAAACCCTTACAACTTTCTTTCTTCTGTGAAACACAAATGGAGAAGTTTAGCAGAACGTCCCGGCTGCTGTTTTCTATACAATAATAAAAGTTAAATGAATGGGAATGGATGCTTTCAGGTTCCAAAAGGACAAAAAAAAGCACCATAAAAGTTGTTCGTACATTACGTTTTAAGACTTCTGGAGCCATAAAATAACTTAGTCTGCTTTCCAATCTTAATTGCATTTCCATATTCAAACTAGTGCATCATTATCAGTTATCAGACTGATTTTTAAAATGAATTATGTAAAGAATTACAAAAGAGTTTGATTAAGTTGAAGTGTCAGTTGCTAAAAGCAGAAGGATCCCTTAATACAGATTTTTTGTGCAAATCTAATGATTAAATACATAAAGTTTGTTTTTAATTACATGCACATTTTTAATTAAGCAGACCTTTTTATACAAAGCAACTTATAAATTATAAAACATCACAAAGTATGATAATTAGTGTGTTTATTTTAATCACCCTAAATTAAACCATTAAATTGAAAGGCCAGGTTACAATACAAGCACCCATCATATTTTCTCAGTGAACATTAATATGATTTTCATCTGTTTATCACATTTAAGCTATTATATGACATCTGAAGAACTGAAATATAGTGCACCAGTCGCATGAACTGTTAGTGTGCATTTTATTGTCATTTTTTAAACTCAACAGCCTTGTAATGAAAAATAATCTTGACATTCTGCAGTCTGTCTTCATTTGTATTTCTTAAAACAAAGCAAGCATAGAGGTTGGAAATAACATGAGGGGCATTTTTAGGTGATCTATCCCTTTAATGTGTTGGAAAATATATATTAATTCGTTTTAAATATATTATATATATATATATATATATATATATATATATATATATATATTATATAAATATATATACACACATATACATATACATATATACATACATATATATACAGTCACACACACACACACTACGAGTCAAAAGTTTGGAATTTTTTACAAAAAAATGTTAATGTTTTTGAAAGATGTCTCTTCTGCTCACCAAGGGTGCAATTTTTTGATTAAAAAATACAGTAAAAACAGTAATATTGTCAAATATTTTTACAATTTAAAATAACATGAGCTTTGTACCACAAGAATAAATTATATTTTAAAATGTATTTAAATAGAAAAAAGTTATTATTTTAAATTGCAATAGTATTTCACAATATTACAGTTTTTAGTGTATTTTTGTTCAAATAAATGCAGCCTTGCTGAGCATGAGATTTTGAAAAAATGCTTAAAAAATCATTTTAAAATTAGTTTTTATGAGTGACAATGAGTGACATTTTTGATTTGTGATAAATTAATCGGTTGAAGAGGAGCAGACCTCCTAACATTTCAGATGCTCACGGCTCAGTTGATGATTCAGTCAGATTCAATCACCAAATAAACAAGAAGCAAAATATTCAGGAAGAGTGTGCATGGGGAAGCAATCCAAATCTGCAAACAAACCCACGCACCTGCAGGGACAGCTGATGGGTCTGTTCGGATAAATCCTGTGGGAACTCAGTGAGACTGACTCCATTACAGTCCACCGCTCCCTCCTCGCTGCAGCTGCATTTCTCCGGACAAGATATCTGTAGCTCCACATTTCTCACTGTTACGGGTGGGTCCTCCGCCTCTCCGTCCTCTTCATCCAACTTTAGGTTCGTTGTTTCTGCCTGACCTCGAACCAGAGTCCAGCCCAGCAGAACCAAACCCAGCAGCTCCAGAAGGCCGCGCCGCTGACCCATGGCTTCCGGGCCTCAGTGCTTTCCCTCGGGCCGAACCAGATCTGAAAACCCTCGCCCCACTCTGAATGGTTTTTACAGCTCCAGCTAGACACTTGTGACCTGTGATTCAAAAGAATTGATGCTTTCTGGCTTCACTAAGTGACTTCTCTGTAAAGTGCATTTATTTGCTAAAAAAAAAAAAAAAAAAAAAAAAAAAAAGGTATAAAAGGACAAAAGTTTTCCAAATAAGAAAGGAAAAAACAAATTTCAAAATCTGCGATAATAAGTTTTACATCAGATATATCCAAGAACAAATTAGTTACACTATCAGAATTCAATATATGTGTTTATACTCTTATTTTCAGTAAAAAATGTACTCTCTGCAGCTTCTGAGCAATATAATTTTCTAGGTTTGTTTGCCATATGTTGGCCTTTTAATGTTAAAACACATCAATGTTTTTTTTTTCTTCTTATAAACATGCAGCTTTTCTCTTCACAAGACAGTAACTGATGGACTGTAGTGGTTTGGATTTTTGTGATGTTTTTATCAGCTGTTTTCTGACGGCACCCATTCACTGCAGAGGATCCATTGGTGAGCAAGTGATGCAAGCATACATTTCTCTAAATTAGTAAATTATCAGCGAATTTTCATTTTTGGGTGTACTATTCCTTTCATTTCTCAGAGAAGAGTATTTATTTGTATATCTACAGTTTAAATTGGGTTGACAGGACAGCTTCATTGTGATTATATCTGGACAGCGGCCATATACAACAGCAATTACTGTGGTGCTCCAAATGATAATGTGGATTATTTCGCCTCAGCTGTGGGTTCATCCAGCAAATGAAAACACCAGCAAACCCCTGATCTGAGAGCAGTTTTCTCCAACGTGTTCATACAAACCCCAGCATCCCACGCTTGAAGCCCAGTTTCCCAAAGACTACTGAGAAATTGGAAGGAAAATGAACTGGGAAAAAAATCTGGAATGAGTTCCAGCAATCACAAACAGGTGTCATCTATCTGTGGCTTTCTCTAGCCAACTTAAAGTTTGTTCATAAAAATAATTTGAATGTTTCAGTTTTATTTAACAACACTGCTCCAAACCCCTCATGACCAACATTTGTTTACAACATCCCAGTCAAACAGCATAGTTGTAACTGTTTTCCTAACCGCAACCGTTAACTAAAACCAAGGGAAATGATAGCTTGATGTGAACATCGGTTGAACTTGACCTTGAAATCTGACAGGAATGTTATTTCAGTAACAACAAGGATGTTGGTCCAGGAACATGTTCTACTTGGCAAAATCATATTTAGCATACTGAAATATCAATTTCAGTGACTCCTCACATGCATATGAGGCAGTTTATACACAGTGAGGTCCAAAAGAGATCATAATAAATTAAAACAAGGAAATGTGGTGCTGTAAAAATTCACTCTATAGAATCTTAACATTTGACAAAAAGTTCTTTATAGTGGAAAAACGTTAGATTACACTTTATTTTAAGGTGTCCCTGTTACAGTGTAATTATACATTTAAGTTTTGAGTAATGTTAATTAACTATATGTACTTACTATAGGGTTAGGGTTAGGATTACTTGCATGTAATTATGCTTAATTTATTGTTATTATAACAGTAAGTACATGTAACATGAGTAACAAGGACACCTAAAAATAACGTGTAACCATAAGTTCTTACATTTTTTAAAATGTTCTTCATACATTTTTTTTTTTCTCACTTAAAGGTTCTTGGGGGGAACCATAAACCTTTATTTTTAGGATTGCGAATAAAACATAATTGATCGTGAAGTTTTCTTTTCTTCCCCTGAAGCTCTTTTGAACATATCAAATCGTGCTGGAAAACATGATCAAGCAAAAGAGACACCAAATACTAAGACGTTCGCAAAATCACTCAAACTACTACCAATTTGTTAAGAAAAGCTCAAAAAGAATACAAAACAAAACGTTTGGACCACACTATTCTTTGCCAAACAGTAAAAGTCTCATATTAATGCATAAAATGTTGTTTCTAAAACAAAAACAGACCATCTGTTCACAGTTTCCATAAAGTTCACTGTTATGTAACACTGACTGTAACTCAAGAACATCATCCTCAGGTCAGCTACTAAAACATATGCTACTATGAAAAACACATGACTCTAGATAACCTCTAACACACCTGTTTAACATCAAAAACAACTGGATCTGTTCTCATGCGAAGTATAAAAGTATAAATTCATACCTCCGCTTCTCCTGAAAGTATCCAACAGAGTTAAAGCCAAAGTCCAGCATACGAAAGCTTCCTAAAACAGCGCAAACACATCATAAGAGCAGCAGCGCTGGAGAGACAAGCTCAGCTGTATTACCTTCCAGATGTGAGAAGAGCCAGAGAGGGAGAGAACGCAGAAAGAGGAAAGAGGAAAGTGTTGTCGCCAAGAAATTAATGTCTTAGTTCTGTTCCTCTTGAAAACAAACTTTTCCATGATTGTAGTTGAAATATGAAGCTGGTATGGATTTTTTCTTATTCTGGGAAACATACAGTCATTTTGCACACACTGTAAGTAGCTGATTAGGAAATGTTCTCACTGTACTCCATAAACAATATTATAAGTTTGACATTCACATTAAGAAAGTTCCTGAGCCTTTAGGAAGCAAATAGGTCAACCCAGAGTAACATGTGGTTTTTATTTGTCTCTTGGGTTTGAACTGCATCACTTATCATATGCAAGCATCTGTAGATCTCCGTAAATCCAATTGCATGCTGTTGTTTTTATTCATTGCCAACTGAATATTCAATGTTATTTGTAAATACATAAATACATACACTACCAGTCATAAGTTTTTGAACAGTAAGATTTTTAATGTTTTTGAAAGAAGTCTCTTCTGCTCACCAAGCCTGCAATTATTTGATCCAAAAATACAGCAAAAGTAATATTGTGATTTTTTATATACATATTTTAAATAACTGTTTTCTATTTAAATATATTTTAAAATGTAATTTATTCCTGTGGTCAAAGCTAAAAATTCAGCATAATAACTCTTCAGTGTCACATTGTTATTATTAATATTAATTTCAATATTTAAAACAGTTGAGTACATTTTTTTTTCAGGATTCTTTGATAAATAGAAATGGAATATCTGAAATAATATGCTTTTGTTACATTATAAATTATACCATTCAAAAGCTTGGAGTCAGTATAGTTTTTTTTAGAAATCTGAAAAAAAAAAAATCTACTCTGCTATTTTCATCATAATAATAATAATTAAAAAAAGTTTTTGAATAGCAAATCAGCATATTACCAGTGCTTTCTGAAGGATCATGTGACTGGAGTAATGATGCTAAAAAATCAGCTTTAAAAAGATTACATTTTATAATATATTCAAACAGAAAATGGTTATTTTAAATAAAGATATTTCAGAATTTTACTGTTTTTGCTGTACTTTGCATCTAAGGTTAAGATGAAAGAGTTAACTGAAAATGTTCTCACCCTCATGCCATCCAAGATGTAGATGAGTTTGTTTCTTTATCAGATTTGGAGAAATGTAGCACTCCAATCACTTGCTCACCAATGGATGTGAATGGGTGCCGTCAGAATAAGAGTCCTAACAGCTGATAAAAACATCACAAGTAATCCACACCGCTCCAGTCCATCAGCTAACATCTTGTGAAGCCAAAAGCTGCATGTTTGTAAGAAACAAGTCCATCATTAAGATGTTTTTAACCTCAAACTTGCTTTCAGGCTAAAATGCGAGTCCGTACAGTATAATCTATAATAATGCTTTCTACAGTGAAAAAGTCATCTTGTCCAAATCAGGAGAGAAATATGCACAGATCAGCCACTGTCCATTGTAAAGGAGGAAGACGATTAAAGAAAACTAATTATTATTTTTGAAGTAGCATGCATAATATCACCAAAATTGTGCAGTTAGGAAGCAAACAGGACTCATTTTGATTTCATATTGAGTTGTTTTGTGTATTAATGTACAAAAACTGTCACATGCAGAGACGAGCATTCGAACTCAGAAACTGCAGATGTACACAGAGAAAACAAGAGAGGATAGAGAAGTCCTGATCCTGCCAAGGACAAACTCTAATGTTAAAGACGGGAAGCATCTCTCATGTAAACATTTATCACAGTCATTATCTCAGACTGTTGCACTTGCAGACTTTTTCAGTGCACTGAAATGTTTCCTTAATGGCTACAAAAGGACACAATGGGCAAGACAAGAGTCACTGGGGTTCAGCTTCAGTCTGATGTGTGCAGGAGGAAAAGGCAATTAAACAACCTAAAAAACTATGGCACTCACACACACACTCATGTATGTTTCTGTGAATTGCGGGGACTTTCCATAGACTTCTACTACTTTTATACTGACCAAACTGTATTTCAATCAGCACTTCTGTCAAGTATATTTATGACAATTATATTGCATACAGTTAGTGTTGGCGGTATGGTTATGTTCTGGGCAACACTCCACACGCCTGTCCATGCAGCCATGCTTGGACAGAGTGGGGAGAGCAGCAAGACAAACCCCCCTGGGGTACAGAACAGAACCATTATATGCATACATAATTACATTCACAATTACATGTGTTGTAAACTAAACGTGATAGAGAATGCTTCCAATGAAAAGACTGTACAGAAAGAAACAAAAGTCAGATCGGATTACAGGTTCAGTTGGTGGAGTTGGGGTTGGAGGAGGGAGTTAATTGTATGCAGTGATGCGATGGAAGAGATGCTGAAGAATGGGAATTTAAATAGACCGCATGTGATAGGTGTCAACACTGGATTGGTACACGTCAGGAACAGCTGACTGTCGGCTGATGCAAGCTTGACTAACGTGGACTGTCTGAACTAACACGATGCTCAATTTTTTTATTTTTTTTTTTATCCCTGAACCCTAAACCTACCCCTAACAGAAAACCTGTTTGCATTGTTACACTTCCAGATTAACATCATTTGCTATTTTTAATATTTTTTTTCCCTCATACCATGTCAAAAAATTCAGGTTTTACTATCCTTGTGGGGACATTTGGTCCCTGCAATGTAGCATAAATATATGTAGTACACACACACACACAAACTTTATTTTCTGCATTTTACAGCTTGCTTCCTAATCTGGCTTTTAAATAAACCTAAGATATGAATATTGATGACAAATTGCTTATGTTCCTCGTTCAGATTAAATTTCTGCTAACCGGATAAATGTAAGTGTAAATCTAACACATGCATCTACAGTACAACAAACAGGATATTTACGACTTACAAGTTTAACTGAATGCAACTAATTGAATCATTGTTCCTATTGAACAACATTATTTTGAGTAAACTCATCTTGCAGATATCATTTACTTTGAAACCTGTGTTATAGTTTCTAATAACCATATTCTTATCATATAGTTATGCTTTATATAAGTTATTATAAACTTTGTATCATTATAATATTTATAAAAGAATGACAGAACAACAGAACAATAGAATGATAGAACAATAGATAGATAGAACGTTAGATAGAAACATGATCACCTCGTTATTATTTCCTGTCTCATCAAGGGCAGAGCATCATTAACTGTGGATGAAGATTCCTCATGTTACAAAGGTCTTGCAATCCGGGCATCACTAATTCAACACACTGCACATCCTGAAAAGACCATTGATGGTGGAAAAAATCATTAATACATATTTGAGCGCATGTTACAGTGAGTCAGACTCACACTTCAAACCTCTAATGGAAACTTGTGAAACCGGCAAGCATACTCTTCTAACCACCTCCGCTCAGTCTAAACACTTTTTTCTCTCAGACCTATAAACTGGACTGAAAACAGCTGCATTTGTCCAGCAGATCATCTGTGACACAGTGAAGATGAATTTACAATAAACATGAATTATGACTGCAGAGTTTAACAAATGTTTCTTCTCGGCCCCAATTTAAAAGATTTAAAAGGTTAGTTCACCTGAAAAAAAAGGACAATTTTGTCATCATTTACTCACCCTCATGTCGTTCCAAACATATATTTACTTGATTATAACTGATTATTACTGTGTTCTTGATTCTTTACATGTGAAGTGCATAATTTCTGTGGCACTATAGAGTCCTAATTCCTGTGATGCTGAAAATGCAAAAGATGTCCTCAATCTCAGGCCATCTAAGATGTAGATGAGTTTGTTTCTTCATCAGATTTGGAGAAATGCAGCATTATATCACTTGCAGTAGATGGGTGCCATCAGAATGAGAGTCCAAACCGCTGATTAAAACATCACAATAATCCACAAGTAATCCACACCACTCCAGTCCATCTTGAGAAGAGAAAAACTTTTTGTTTGTAGCAAACAAATCCATTATTATGAGATTTTTAGCCTCAAACCAATGTTTCAGGCTAAAATGAGAATCATCTATCCATAATATGGATTTATTATTATTATTATTATTATTATTGAAAAAGTCATTTGGTCAGAATCAGGAGAGAAATATGCACGGATCGAGCACCGTTTACAAGTGAAATCAGTTCAAAACAGCAAACCAATATGTTTGTGAATTTTTAATGAGAGAACAACAGGAAATATGTTTTTTTTCACTGGAGGAAGTGTTATTATGGATTTAGGACTCATTTTGGCCAGAAGCAATGGTTTAAAGTGGAAAAAAAATCTTAATGATGGATTTATTTCTTACAAACATGCAGATTTTTGCTTCACAAGATGTTAACTGACGGACTGAAGTTGTTTGGACTACTTGTGATGTTTTTATCAGCTGTTTGGACTCTCATTCTGATGGCACCCATTCACTGCAGAGGATCCATTTGTGAGCAAGAGATGGAATGCTACATTTCTCCAAATCTGATGAAAAAAAAAACAAAGTCATCTACATATTGGATGGCCTGAAAGTGATTCAATCTTTATCAATTTCTGGGTGAACTATGCTTTTAAACTACTGTAGGATAGAATAGAGTATTTCAACACAGAAGGAAAACAACACTCTTGAGCTTTAAGCGCTTCAGGTGGCCAACACCTGTTTTGTTTTGTTTTTTTTATTATTATTATTTTTCTTTTATGTAAAGCACCTTGAATTACCATTGTGTATGAAATGTGCTACATAAATAAACTTGTCTTGCCTTTTTATTCCTGTGTGTCTGGTGGCTATTATGTCAGACATGAGGAAACAGACAATAAAATTGATGGCTTAGAAATTTATTGCCTCAAAACTCTTCCTGGAGAAGCACAATGCTCCGTCAGTCTGACCGGCGAACACTCCCTGAGGTCAGACAACAGATGAGACCTACAACACACGCTGGCAACCCACTCTGAAACTCGTTTTCCCTTCTTTTTAGCTCTTCTCTCCTCTGAAATGTAGAAAACAGGACACGATCTAAATACCAATATGAGTTTATGAAAGGTGCATTTGAAGCTTGGAGTTCAGCCCTCAGGTGAAGCTACAAGAAAACTATTTCAAAGTGAAGGTCGTTGAGAAACATGGGATACAATACAACTCCTACAGAAAAACACGGGCTTTTAACAGCCAATACACTGTGAAAAACTCTAGGATGCTTTCATGAGAACGAAAATCAACAGCTGCATTTCTAGAAAACATTTATTTCTACATAGCATTTTGCTTTACTGCTTATCCATGTTTACTGTACATTTAAAAGGTTGTTGAAGTTTCAAAGCACCTAGACGTGTGCAAAACTCCACCAAACCTAAACTTCTCATGTCAAGGACTTGTAATTATATCAATGCAAGAGAACTAGAAGGAGCAGAGAATTATATAAAGCTACTTAGTGAAGCAAACAACAACTCGTGTCTTTTTTTTTTTTTTTTTTTTTTTTTTTTAACCATGGTAAGAGGTGTTATATGCATCATACAAAGAAAAACAATCTTAACCATGGTAAAAATCACTGTAAAGTGGAGACTCAAATCGATTACCGGGGTAATGAAAATGCAACAGGAATAAATGAAAGATATAAAAATAATACAATTAATAATAGTATATAAAATTGTTTACTTACAGTTAATATGCAACATATTTTGTTATGAATCTCAACTGATATGCACGATATAATTTCATAATAATATAACAATATGACTAATAATAATATGATACGATAATAAGCAGAACTGTAATTAATAATGCATATAATACTGAAGAAATGAAGGTTTCAAATGAAGGACAGACAGAGAGTCTGATCTGTGGAATGTAGGTCAGAGCTTGTTAACAGTTTCAGGGATTTAGTGTTTCAGCTGAAGTTTTCAAAGGAAAAACAAAAGCGTGGCAGGCTGGACATCGGCCAATAGCTTTGGGTGGAAACGTCTGAGCTTTCCATGAGCGCTGGAACACACACTTACACCAGATCATCTCACGAGAAGAACAAGAAATGATATTCAGGCAAACAAGCTTCAACGTGATCTGAACACTCAGCAAAAAGAAAAAAAGATAAACGTTACACTGGTTTATGTTTTCATGCTAAAGCACTGGCCTCCACATTAGTTGTATAACAGACCTGTAAGCAAATTGAGTTTTTTGGAAAATCCTCTTTTGTAGGCCCTGCTTCCCTCGACAAAACCAACAGTTTTTATTTTTTTTTTTTGTTTTATTAAAAAATTTATTTTATTTATACTTCTTGTTTTTGATAATCAAATTAAACTGATAAATTAAAACAGATACTTCCCATTTTAATGAGAAAGATTAGGTTTATTTAGTACAAAAGTATTTTAGCATCTGATGGGGAAACACTCAAAAAACATTGACGTGACACTACAGTTCTACCTGTGAGAGACTGTCAAACACATCCATACACTGTTCTGATGGATATATTTTTATTAATTGGTGTCTGTTTTAACAAAGCAGCATTGTAAACCTGCTCCTAATAACCTAGAATAACTATCCAGATGAAAGAGAAAGAATCGCAATGCTGTCGTACCATTTTAACAAGACGTCTGTCCATCAAAGCCCAGTGTGTAAGTTTATAGTTCACAGGCACTTTACCAGGCTTCACTACCAATAAACCCCTTCAGAGCAAACAATCAATCCACACACACACACAATTTAAACAGTTGTTGGTGCCAATTAAAGAGGGCGGGGGGACCCCTTGGGGGGGGGGGGAAGAGGGCGGGGGGTTGGGGGCAATCAAGAACATTATTAAAATAGTATTTTAGTAACCATCTATCAGACTCCTGTGATTCATTTAAATAATTCACCCAAAAATGAGATTTCTGGCATCATTCACTCACAAACCCACACTCATTTGAAGTTTATCTTCAGAAAAAGACTAAGAATAGTCGAATGGTTTACATTATGAAATGATGACCAAATGTTTATTTTTGGGTGAACTATCACTTTGCCTTGTTAGAAAGAGGCTCTACAGCACAGAAACTCATTTGGTGTCTGACTCCTGCAGCTACTCTAACAGAGTGAACTGGGTGGGAGGGGCTACTCGAGGCTCCGCCTCTCACAGCTTGGCTTTGCCCGGTTGCAGCTGCAGGTTTTGAAGCTTCATTGCCATGCCCATGTTTCCAGTGATCTTCAGTTTGCCCTGAAAGAACGCCTGCATGAACGAGAGAGCACAAGAGAGTGATTAACATTGAGTTTTTAGAAAACTTAACCTCCTGAGAGAGGATAAGCTATTCATTTGTGTCCCAGAAATTTATTTGTGTCTTGGCAGAGGACATTTGTTTTTGTGAACTATTTTTATGTGACCTTACATGCCGCACTTTAGCGTCTCAAAAACCAAATGCAGGGCTATTCAGACACTCAATGGGGGTTTGGCCATGAAAACATCCTCTGCCTGGTTTTTTAAATCAAATTAACAAAAACAGTGATTTTGTATCTGATTGATATTCAGAATCATTCTTGTGAAAGCCTCACAGAAAAACAACTGTTTATAAAACAGAATATGATTTTCTTTTCAATAAATGCATTGAATTAGTTTTTGTTGTTGTTGTTGTTTTTAAAAACACTTTGGACATCAAAATGAATAAGCAAATAAAAGAAAAAGAAAAAGAAATAAATAATCAAATGTTGTATTAATAATATAATATGGAATAATAAGATTCATATAAAAATAAGACAATATGTATGGTTTTACTGTATGTAGTAACATTGTGTAATGAGTAAGGAATTGAACATTATATAAAAAATGGTTTATGTATGTTAAATGGAAGTTAACATTTATGTGAAAAAGCTGAAAAACACAGCTAAATCAACAAATAAATGCAATACTCTGTAAAATATTAAATATTTACATTAACAATAAATAAAAATACTCTATAAAATATTAAATAATTACATTAACAAAGACAGACTATGTATTATATATACCGCATTGTTTAAGTCACAAAGTAAATATTAAGCAAATCATTTTGTAATACCTTTCATAAACTAGTTCAATAATATGTGGAAAGTTTGGTTTATATATATTTAATTGAAGTTAACATTTATGAGAAGTTAACCTTAGACACCTTAAACACAGCCGAACATGCATACACTAAATGAAGAAATGAATAATAAATACAAAGTCATCCATCTCATGCAGAGGCATAGCACACGTGAATGTTATTTCTATTAAAAAAAAAAATAATAATTAAATCTCAAAATCTTAGAATTAATTTGTGATTTTGTGATGCATGGAAAAACAATTCACAAAAAAAAAAAAAAAAAAAAAAAAAAAAAATACCTCAAGGTACAACGAAGCTCAACAATTCAATTACCCTTCATTAACTGTCGGGTGAATTATCTCATAAACTGCTCTCCAGTCACATAGAAAGACGTGCCGTGACATGATCGTGCAAGATCAACAGCAGGCTTTAATGAGTGCTTTTTTGAAGGGCAGAAATGCTCCTCGCAGAAGGGATGAACCCTGAAGTCATTTCAGTGAGTGCCTCATTAAAGCTTTGTTTGTAAGCGGTGCACAACCACACGCCTCCATCCCTGCTACCAGGAAGCACTCAGTTGGCACTAAAACAGAACGCGGTTAATGACTTCTCGTGTCAGTCTGTTCCCAAACATTACAGAATACAAAACTGAATTAAGGTCGGGTAAATGCATCCAGATTTAACGCAGATGGACGTGACTAAGAAGCGAGTGAGGAAACCGCTTCACTACTCATCCCAGCTTGTGAAACTCACTTTTCCCACTCAGTTTATGAAGGAATGAGAGGAATCTGAATTCAATTACATTAAGATTTGAAGAGAACTGATGTAGATGAAAAAGGTGTAGATGAGTTTTTTTCTTCATCAGATTTGGAGAAATGTAGCATCTCATCACTTGCTCACCAGTGGATCCTCTGCAGTGAATGGGTGCCGTCAGAATGTGAGTCCAAACAGCTGATAAAAACATCACAATAATCCACACAGTTCATCAGTTAACAGCTTGTGATACCAAAGGTTGCATGTTTGAAAGAAACAAGCTGATAAAAACATCACAATAATCCACACAGTTCATCAGTTAACAGATAATCCAAATTTAACAGCTTGTGATACCAAAGGTTGCATGTTTGAAAGAAACAAATCGAACATATTTGTTTAGAGCTGTTTTTGTGCTTGATCTGTGCATATTTCTCTCCTGATTTAGACAAGATGACTTTTTGACTGGAGAAAGCAATAAAGAGACTAAAGGACTCATATTTTAGCCAGAAGCAACAGACTGAAGTAAAAAAAAAAAAATGTAATGCTGGATTTGTTTCTTACAAACACAGCTTTTGGCTTCACAAGATGTTAACTGATGGACTGGAGTGGTGTGGATCACTTGTGGATTATCAGCTGTTTGGACTCTCATTCTGACGGCACCCATTCACTGCAAGTGATGTTATGCTACAAACTCATCTACATCTCGGATGGCCAGAGGGTGATTACATTTTAGCAAATTTTCATTTTTGTGTAAGCTATTCCTTGGGTTTGTGGTGGCGTAATATCACAATTTAACACTAGGTCTAATAACTAATAAACAATAAAGAATGCAAAGGTGGCTATCAGTATTAAGAAAGAAAAACAAGTTGAATCCAAGAAATCATTGCTAGAAAAATATCAATCACTTTAGATTTGAATGCTGAGATTTAAATTGGAAAATAATTGCACTTTCATGGTTATTTCGTTTTTATCAACTCTTATTTCCCAAAAATTAAATAAATATTTTCCTTAAAATAACCTAGTCTCAGGCTGTATGGTGTAAAATGGTGTAAAAATCTGAAGAAAAAAAAAAAAAAAAAAAAAAAAAAAAAACTTTCAGACCTCAACCTTGATGTTCCTCTACAGAGAGACCTTGAAATAGAAAATGTCTTTACATTTCCTTCTTTCAATTGTGAATCACAGATTGACATAAAAAGGCTCTCTCCTAGCTAAAAACAATACCACTTTGAATTCACCACCACATGCAGATCTTAATGCATCCAAAAAACTACGCAGGACAGTGTAAAGGAAAGAAAAACATCTGGGTTCATGTGGGATGAGTCTCTGCGGTACGTCCAAACAGGAAAACTGAAACTAATCAGCCAAAATCGTAATTATAACCATACAAACCACTTGGAAATGTCAGGGATCTGCTTTTTCAGACATTCCAGGGTTCCCACTTTTTTCAAAGTATTATTTCCAGGATATGTTATGCAACCGATGTTTAAAAGTCAGCATGAAACGACATTTGCAACCCATTTTAATTTGACACACACTATTGTTCAAAAGTTTGGCGTAGATAAGATTTTTTTATTATTATGAAAGAAGACTCTCCTGCTCACCATGGCTGCATTTATTAGACTAAAAATCCAGTAAAATTGTGAAATAATATTACAATTCAAAATAACTTTTTTTCTATGTGAATGCATTAAAATGTAATTAATTCCTGTGATCAAAGCTGAGTTTTTTTGCTCCAGTCTTCAGTGTCACGTGATTCTAATATGCTGTTTTAGATCAAAGCTGAGTTTTTTTGCTCCAGTATTGTTTTTCACGTGATGTTCTGATTTGTTGTTTTTTTATGTTTTATGTTAATGTTTTTTACATGCTTTGTGTATTATTTAATGTGTTTCGTTTCAAGTAAAGAAAAACGTTAAAAAAAATCTTTAAATCACTTAAAATATAAAAAAAAATCCTAAAAGAAGCTAAATGAAAAAAGCAAATCTGCTTGCAAGATATTAAAAGTAACTTTCAAAGAATATGACTTGAATTAAAGTTTTATATATGTTTTTCTATTTTTAAAGGGGGGAAAAGAGACTAAATCTGGTTGAATTCATTCTTTGCAGTCTAGCTTGTAACTGAATAGTAGTATAAATGGTTCACATTATTCCACAGACGGGCAGAGGGATTTTTGGCGATTTGTCTGTCTGCTTCATCAGCACTTACGGTCTGTGGATTCATCTTTCCAGTCATGAGGTCCAGCAGGTCAGAGTCGGCCATGGCAATGGTGCAGTCTGCTTTCTTCTCTAAGAAAGAAAAAAAAAACATTTATAAGGAATGGGAACCAGGCCGACACAGCAGCTCAAAACTTGTTGGTTTAGTGCGTTTTGCTCTTGTTACACAATGAATGAGAATCCGGCACCCGTGAGCAGCTTTGATTCTAGTCATTAGACCCCACACACACACACACACACACACACACACACACACACACACACACACACACACCCTTGCACCCGTGAGCAGCTTTGATTCTGGTCATTAGACCACACACACACACACACACACACACACACACACACACACACACACTCTTGCTTGCTTTCATTTCCTCTCATCCTCCACACAAATCTCCTGGACTCACACACACACACACCTGTGAACATCTGTGACCTCGCACACCCACACATCATTAAAACAAATGAGGAAGGTGAGGAAGAGCACAAGAGCTTGCACTACTGGAGAAACGGTGCCAAATGCCTCCAGACACATTCTCAGATGAGGTTTCACTTCATATATCTGAGGGATCAAATCGTGTGTCTTGTTGAGAAGAGGTGCGCCGCTACTTTCTAAATGAACAGAACAGATTTATGCCAACATACTGGTCACTGTTTGAATATCAAACCTTCTGTGTCTTGATCTGAAAAGCACATTTTTAAAGAAACACTTGAAAACCCTCAAATGCAATGGCTCATTGTGTCATTAAAAACGTCATTCTGCTCTTACTAATTCAATTCTTGAAAGGAATTTTTTTCAAAAGCTGTTATTCTATAAGTACTGTTGAAGGGGTAAGTTCACTCAAAAATGAAAATTCTGTCATGAATTAGTCACCCTGATGTCGTTCCAAACCTCTAAGACCTTCGTTCATAGTAAGACCTGCGTCGCAGTAGCCTGCTCTCGATAATGGCTGCAGATGGTGTGCAGGGAAGAAGAATACTTGAATAAATTCATTATTTTTGTTTTCTTTGTGCACAAAAAGTTCTCTCATAGTTTCATAAAATTACGGTTGAACCACTGATGTCTTCTGGACTATTTTAGCAATGTCCTTACTATGTTTCTGGGTCAGAAACATTTCAGTTGCATTGCTGTCTATGGGAGGGTCAGAAAGCTCTCGGATTTCATCAAAAATATCTTATTTGTGTTCCAAAGATGAACAAAGGTCTTGCAGATTCGGAACAGCATGAGGGTGAATAATTCATGACGGAATTTTCATTTTTGGGTGAACTATCCCTTCAATTACGTATAATTTGAATTGATTTAATAAAAGTTTTTAAACAATTTAAAAGCTGTTATTTTAATAGCATTGCTAATTATGTATAATTTGCATTTAATAGTCTTTAAATAACATTTTAAAGTTATATGTTAATAGAATTGTTAATTTTGTATCATTTGCATTCATTTAATACATTTTTTTAATAATTTAAAAGCTGTTATTTTAATAGTATTGTTCAATATGTATAATTTGCATAAATTATAAAGGTTAGAATATTTTAAAAGCTGTTTTAATAGTATTGTTAATTATGTATCATTTGTATTCATTTAATACATTTTAATTGCAATATTTTAAAAGCTACTTCAATATATTTTAATTAAAATACTTCAAAGTTTTTAAAATAGTTGATTATTATGTGTATTGGTATTCATGCAATATGCTTTTAAGTAATTTCAAAGCTGTTTTATTTTAATAGTATTGCTAATTATGCATAATTTGTATTTAATAGATTTTAATTAACATTTTGTTTTATTTTAATTAATATATATATATATATAATATATATTATATATATATATATATATATATATATATATATAAAAATAACGTATAATTTGTATTAATTTAATATATTTTATTTATTTATTCTTTGTATTCATTTAAAACATTGCATTACTATTTTAATATTGTAAATGCTCTTGAAATTATTAATGATTTATTTAAAATCACATTTATATATTTGTTTGTTACTTCATTTCAGTTTGTTAATTGATTTATACCTTGTTGTTTGTGTGTGTGTGTGTGTGTGTGTGTGTGTGCCAAAGCACCAATTAGTTGTTCTGATAACCATTAGCAGTTTTCAGAAGCACACAGGAAAATGTCAAACTCTGGGGACAATAACAAATCTCTCATTCAACCCATGACCCCAAAAAAACAATTTGTACAGCCCTTTTCAAGTAAAATAACTACACCTGGTCAGGATGCGTCCAATCTGACATATTGATGAGTTGGAAAATGTCATCTGTTCAGAGATCAATACTGTCTGCATTTAGAACAGACTCACCAGCATCGTTGTCAACGGAGCCTTTTCCGTTCTTAACATCAACAATCCAAATGGCTTCCTTTCCTCCCGGCCCGTCCTTCACCTTGAAGGCAAACACACCTCCGATCTTCTTCACAAACTGCTCTCCGTCCTGCACACACACACACAAATGTCAAAGAGTACATCAGTTGCACAACCGCCATAAACTCTGTGAACCGCAGCTAAACTTAAATGATGGTGAAAAGATAACTTTTGTTCCCCTCAAACAGAGGGGATACACACACACACACACACACACACACACTTATAAATTTTATAACAACAGTGTTAATTGAGGATAATTGGGCCATTTTTCCCAGACATATTACTAACAAAAAGTGACCCAACTGACCTGAATTCACCCTAATATATAAATAAACATGATATATTTATAATAGAATCTAAGGGGGAGCAGAACCAGAAAATGTTGAGAGCCTTTAGTTTAAGGACCAACTCTCATTATTAACTAGTTGCTTATTAGCATGCCTATTTTTAACACATTGGCTGTTTATTAGCACTTATAAAGCACATATTCTGCATGACCATTTTCTACATCCCTAATCCTACCCAATGCCTAAACTTAACAACTAATAAGCAGCACATCAGGAGTTTAGTTAGGCAAAAGTCATAGTAAATGGTTGGTTAATAGCGAGAACTGGACCTTTAAATAAAGAGTGACCGATTTAAATGTTCAATAACCACTAGGCCACATCTGAAAATTGGTTGAAGTCAATGAGAAAAGAAAAAAAAGTAGCATGAGACTTGATTTTAACATTTGAAAGAGACGACAAAATGCATTTTAACATTTGAAAGAGATACAAAAACATCCTAGCTTTTTCACATCATGAGACTTGATTTTAACATTTGAAAGAGACGACAAAATGCAAAACATTCAGCATCATAAACAGCTGCAAAACAGCACTGAAATGCATGCTATTAACATGAAGCACCTCGCTCAGCCTTCCAGTCTGTGAGAGTGAAGTGTTAAATTTCACCATAAAATTACGCACTGCATTTCAGAGCGTAATGGAGCAAAACTGACTCTGGTTTTTCCCAGAGTCCGTCTGGTTGTGTAACAGGCCGTTATTTGAGTCATTGTTTGGCAGAAGCTGAAATGTGGCTGATGGTGTGGGATTATCAGCGTCTCGGCCGTGTGGAGCTAAACTGGGCAAATCTCGAGAGGGTGCAAGTGTCACAGCTGAACAATAACAAACACACATCATCGAACATAACCACGACTGAACTCGAATTTACAGCCAGAGGCATGGATGAATAAATGAGGGTTAGATCATGTAAACTTTACAACTGTTGTTTATTCACCGTCATGTCATAATTTACAACTAAACCTCTTGCAAATATATTAATGGAGCTGATGCATTCCATTCATTGCAAGTGGATGGCCATTTTTATATTAAGCTCCAGAATGGACCAAAAAACATAAAAGTAGTCAAAATGACCCATATTCCAAGTCTTCTGAAGTCATATACAAACATTGCATATAGGTGGATGGTGGTTTTTATATTTTTTTTTTTTTTTTTTTTTTTTTTTTTTTTCCCACATACACCAAAACTTATGGTATTATCATTTTGTTTAATTCTACAAACTGGTCATAAAGCATACAAATAAATTGTTGACAGCATGATTTTTAAAGAAGAAAAATGCTATTAATTTTATGTAAAGCATATTAAATATATTATTAAGAACTTTTCATTTCAATTTGTGTTATTTAAAAGTCAATAATTTAATTCATTTTAATGTCAAACAAAATGAAGCTGAAAAGTCTTTAAAATATTACATTTTCTCACATAGTATAAATTTGTTTTTATATAAGAAAATGCATAGCTGCTTTTACATTTTAGGAAAAACTCCTAATATATACTCCTTTTATTGTGCTGATTATTTGCTTTTTATAGCTCAATATAAACCCACTTCCCACTATATGTTTTGGAAAATAGTCTCTTATATATATATTTACCAAGACTGCATTTATATGCTCGAAAACACAGTAAGAACAGTAAAACTGTGATAAATTTTTAACAATTCAATAGATTGTGAATATATTGTGAAAAAGTCATTTATTTCTGTGATGCAAAGCAGTATTTAGTGTCACATGATCCTTCAAAAATCATTCTAATATGTTGATTTGCAGCTCAAGAAACATTCCCTCCTGTAATTATTGTTGAAAACAGTTTTAATAATTGTTTTTCAGACTTTCAGCAAAAACATCCCCTTTTATGTTGTAATGAAGAATGTAAATCTGAGGAGTTTGGTACAAAATGAGGTGAACCTAGATGACAAGGCTCTGTCATGGCACCATTTATAATAATAACCAGGTTATGAAAGAGCAGTTTGGGGAAGGGGATGGACACATATGTCACCAAACACATTAAAAGACTATGTGGCACACGTGAAAAGCACCTAATTCTAACTCTCAGCACCTAATAACTTTGTATTCTGAATAAAACCCTCTCACAGCATCCAGCAGGGAAAAGCAGGCCTGACAGAGGATCACTGCTGACATGATTAAAGCTGGGTAATAACACAGATTCACACTGATCTTGCTGTAGCCCTGGGCAGAGATGTTGAGGTGCTTTAACACCACAGTCCATGAATTCAGATAAATGAACCCAGCAGGGCCTCTCGTACCTCATGCAGCTTTTTACTGATCTCCTGGAAGACGGCGTGAGCTTTGAAGTCCTCTAGACCCGAGGATGAGCTGGTCAACAGCGCCTGGATCTGTGGAGAGCTGGGAAGACACAAATACACACACTCAGAAAACATGCTTGACAGATGAATTCACCCAGTAGTTCTTCTGTGTGATCCACGGGAGAAAGTAAGTGCAGGTTTGAAACCAACAGTGTGAGTTCATACTTTTTGGGTAAACTCTCCCTTTAAAGTAAATTTGCACAATGAAAGAATCGCAGAATCCAGTCACATTAATGACCCTTATGTATAATGCGGAATCACACACAATCGGGCAAATTTTACATTTATATCTTTTATATAATATATTGTTTATTTTGTTATATACAGATATAAATACAAGTAGATATGGGTAAAGCATGGTAATACATAGCATTCCCAAACATAATTTCATTAAATGCTGAATTTGTCTTAATCCTGAGAATTAAACTCTAGTAAATATAATCCACTGACATCATTCAAAACACTCTGAATATTGCATAATAGCCTATTAAAAACAGAAATCCATGGCACATAATAACAATACATGGCACACAATCATGGAAATGACCTCCATATGCAGAAACATTAACACACTCTGTGTGATTATTATAAGCACATGATGACTGAAAACTCAGGTCATCCTCATCATCTTCCTCACCTGGACACATGTGGGACTCGCATTGTTGCTGAATATGAACTGCAGACAGACAGGTGAGCAGGAGGACGCTGGCACTCGGACAATCAGAAATACATTTGTATCTGAACGCTACTTCCGGGATCTGTGGCCATGAGGCAGACCTGAATAATCACACACTGATCGAGATGATACATAAGCGTGACTGTTTTATTCGCAAAGTGTCCATGCATTTAGAAGGGGTGCCTTAAAACTCTCCAAATAAATATTTACTTTAATTCGTGTTAGCATATACTTTGATTAGGCTATTTATACATTTTATGTAATCTAAATCAATAAAAACAGAGTTAAAGAACAAATAAATAATGTAATAAAGAAAATAAAATAAAATGTTTATAAATTATGCCACTAACACATTCTAATCATTTATTTGTAAATGTAAATGTAATCGTTGTCCAAAAAGGCTAGATTAAGTTTTGTGTTTAAAGTTTTATCAATCCTTGGGCTGCTAAGTGTGTCTGGACACAAAGGACAGAACATCAAACAATGAAACATCCGGAATCCAGCATTTAAAAAGTCAAGTCTAAGTTTAAATAGGCCTACATAACACAACATGCAGCATCAGTAAAGGCTGGCGATAAAATGTTGTATCTTGAATGTTAATCTACTTGCAGAGAAAGAAAAAATAGATCAACAGAGCAATAAATAAAACAGAATAAAATTAAAGGGGGAAGAAATTAAAAAGTTCAAAAGTCAAAACAAAAAGGTCAACATTTACATTTTTATACATACCTATTATTATAAATGTAAGAATATAGGATGTTTACTTTGGGTTTTGCGTTTTGGTAAAACTAGAATGTTCCCCTCGTCTCCAAAATCACAGCGCAGATAATTTTTCAGGCAAATTACCAAACATGTACCACAGTAGCTTCTGAAACTATCTGGATTTGGCATTTTCTGAACAATAGTGATCAGTGTACATTGTGTCTATGAACTCACTAATTCAACAGAGATTCAGGATCCAAACACAACATCTTTACAAACAAATAAACAAACCAAATAACTAAATCAATGTATGTTTTGGACTAAAATATGTAAATCCTGCATCACTTGTAGATGACTGTGGTCCTTTATACATACATACATATATATATATATATATATATATATATATATATATATATATATATATATATATATATATATATATATATATATATATATATAAATTAGGCAATAAAATAGGATCTAAGCAAAATTGGATTTGTTGTGAAGCACCCCCAGGATGGTCCTCTGCTGCCATCTGCTGCATAGAGCTGGTTAACTATCCACCTTCTATTCAAATGCAGAAATGATATTACATTATGAGTTGTTACATGCACCTACTTTATTTTTAGCCTCTCATTGTTCGTTGTCACCATTCATGCTTATTTTATAGACAAAAGATGCAATGAAAGTATTTATTTTCCTAATGTTAAAGGTGCTGTATGTTGGATTGACACCGAGTGGTTGAACTAGGTATTGCAGTCCAAATTCAAAATATTGAAGAGGGTTTTTTTTTTTTTCACCCGGCCCCTCCTCCTCAGACTTGACACACACACACACAGGTTGCCATATTGAGGACACAAACAGGAACAAGCGCACTTGATGATGAATGAAATAAAATACTCTGTGTTTTCCGCCAACTGGCAACCCGGGGTGCCAAAATACAATTGGGTAAACTGGCAGTGGGCGGGTTTCACAAACCAAAACAAAGATGACATTCTGGCCCTAAATTTACATTTTCAAAGGAGAATAACCGACTGTAGCATTGTTTTTCAGATAAACAAGTATGTTAACTTAGCATGTTTCTTAAATATCTGCAAACATATTATGGTATTTTTATGCTTTAGTAGAGTCAAAAACTTACATACAGCACCTTTAATGCTAATCTGCTTACACTGCATTTGATTGCAAGAAATTAGATGAAACTATCATTCACTCACAGGATTATTATCTACCTTTCGGTATTTGAAATAATATAAGCTTTAAAATAAGATGCAAAATACAATACAAAAAAAAAATAAAAATACTAAAATGCATTTTTTTTTAAACAATAATATATTTGCAAATTTATTTAATAGGCCATTAAATAGCAATCACAAACAATTTTTTGTTAATACAGTAAATTTGGTTGCACTTTATTTTACAGTACATGCACTTACATGTACTTACAATGTACCTACCTAAGAAAGTACTGGTAATATAAGATAACTACACTCTTAAAAATAAAGGTGCTTCAAAAAGTTCTTCAAGTGATGCCATAGAAGAACCGTTTTTGGTTCCACAAAGAACTATTCAGTCAAAGGTTCTTTAAAGAACCATCTCTTTCTTACCTTTTTATAATCAGATGTTAAAGTTTCTTTATGGAACCATTTAGACAAAAAGGTTCTTCTATGGTATCGTCAAGCAATTTTATTTTTAAGTGTACATGGGGTAGGGTTAGGTTTAGGGATAGGTTAAGGGTTAGTACCTGGTTATTGCTAGTTATTGTAATTACTATAATAAGTATATAGTATGTACATGTGTAACAGGACTACTATAAATTTAGTAATTGGTATGAGCCACTGCAGTAATTTAAAAATATAATGTAGCTTAACTAGCTTCTAGACTTTAAGACTAACTGAACTGCTTTATTAAATCTGTAAAATAAAAAGGACCTTCTTGATTAATTGCTTGTGATTCCTGTATCTTTGACGTTTTTAAATTGTTTTTAATCTGAAAATTCTAAAAGTTCTGAATGCTTTGGCTTTTTTGATGTAGAAAATAACCCCATGGCTATGTTTTAGGCATGTTTTACTTTCTAAAAATACCCAAATAAATTCTACATTTTTCTTCCCACTGGAATAAATGTATAAAGGTCTTTTGTTTAAGAATAAATTCATTTGTTTTGAAACCTACTGTACATACATCTGATGGTGGTTAGATCAAATCTTGTGACCAGATCAGATTTCTTTCATTTTCTTTGCTAACTGGCTTAACTGGCCGTACAGGTTTTATAACCTATGCCTGAACTGATCAAAGGAACTGACTGTTTTTTTTGTGTTTTAGTGTGATACAGAGACATTCTCGTGTCCATGAAGAATAATGCATGTTATGCAATGGAAAGTCCACCTTGCTTTAGTTCAGAAGACTTTTGTGCTGATGTCAGGTATTTATAGTCTTTACACATTCATAACAACAATCACATGCATATTAACTGAATGAAATCATTACTTGTTTCTTACTCTCTTTGCGGTGCTGATTTCAAAAATGGTTTCTGTTTTTCTCTGGAATGTGACACTTTGTCACAAGATATGATTCATTTCATAGCATTTTTGCTTTGGACTACCATTTGTAAGGTGAAAAGTTTTCTATTCTCCCTTAATCTGCCAAAAGACATGTATTCCCTGTCATCCCTGTCTTCTTCTGAGCCAGATTATGACAATATGTGCAATTCTCAGTCCATGTATGAATGATTCTCAAGACATTATTTTACACCTAATCTTCCACTTTCCACTTTTTTCCTCACTCCTTTGCAGATTGTTGGTTAAATAATACAATATTTTTGAATACTTTCAGGTGCACAGTTAATACATATACATGTATATAGTTTGACTAATCTTATCTTATGTTAAGTCTGTACATGATGGAAAGCTGTACATGATGGAAAGAACTCTGGATCATCAAATTAAGTAATGTAGGCTAATTAATTATTATTATTATTATTATTATTATTATTATTATTATTATTATTATTATTATTATTATTCAAATCAGCAGAATTTTTATTTTTTCAAAGTGCAGGGCTATGTAATCTGTCATAAAGAATAGAGAAATTTAGCAGACACTGTAATCAGAAGCAACATTAGAAATAAGGAATATAATGATTCATCCTAGTATGATAATGCCCCTACTATACATTTATCATGCAATGTCACACCCAAGAAACCTCTCCAGTGCCATTTGTATCACAAATTTCTGCTGTTTTTAGTCTGACTGAGGAAGAATCTCCTGGACCCAGCTGTGTGTCCATGAAGACTGATGCATCAATGGATTGTCCATTTAAATTCAGTTCAGGAGACCCTTCTGCTGATGTGAGGTGAGGACAGTCTCAGGTTTAGGATACCTAATTCTTACTAAATGCTATAATTCTAGTCATGCAAGCATTACACATTTTTATATGATGGTGGCTGTGCTGTTAAAGTGATTTATAGTCTGAATCTGATTTTATAAGTTTAAGGGTATGCTAAATTATTTTAGTCTTTTTTTTGTTCCTTTTTAACAAAAGATTTTACCTTTTTAAGATAATGAGAGTGCCAAATACATCTCAAATTGTTACTGTGTTTTAGGCTGACTGAGAACGATCCTCCTGAACCCAGCTGTGTGTCCATGAAGACTGATGCATCGATGGATTGTCCATTTAAATTCAGTTCAGGAGACCCTTCTGCTGATGTGAGGTGAAAACAGTCTTGTGGTTTTAGACATACACTAACTATGTGTTATAATTTATGTATTTGTATTTTTACAATAAACTAATTTACTGTACATGTACAGTATGTTAAATACTGTATGTATTTAATGTCTGAATAGATCTTTACCATAAATCTTAATGTTCTGACTATCCACAGTAACAAACAGGATGGGTCAGTGTCTTCGATTGGAAAGAAGCAGCTGGGCTCCATTTTTAAGGTAAGGGTGTTTTTGCATGTGTAAATTAAACTAAATGGAAAGTCTGGAAAGATGAAGTGACTGGGTGTCATAAGTGACTTTATGATCACAAACATTCATCTACCTATTGAAATGAGGATATATATATATATATATATATATATATATATATATATATATATATATATATATATATATATATATATATATAATTTTTTTTTTTTTTTTTTTTTTTTTTTTTTTTTGCTTTATGGACATCCACCAAGATGATAAAAAAAGATTAAGGAAATCTAATTAATTACATTATTTGCCTATATTAATATTTTCTAAGAAAATATTTAAAAAACATTAAAATGTGGTAGCGTCACACTCTGAGTAGAGAGGAACGAGGAGACGCAAAATACACAAAACAATCTTTAATGGAGTCCAGGAACAGGGTACATCTAACACAGGGAATCACAGGAAACACACGTATTGTAGCGACAAGTAAACCTGACAAACAAGAACTTAATGAACTAGGGCTTTTAAAGACAGTATAATAAGGGAGGAATGAGACACACCTAGGATAAAATTAACACAATTAACAGGAGACAGAAACTAGGTCACAGAGCAAAAACAAGGCAATGTTCTACGGAATTAATAAACTAGCAGTCATTAGACCATTACCCCTTTTGATATCTTGTCTTTTTCTTTTTCTGGATAATATGGAACTTTTTTACACCTTGTCACAACTGCACCAACTGTCTTACAGTGGCTAGGTTCATATCTATAAGACAGGCAACAGTTCATTAGCATTGATAAATCCAAATCTCATTCTGTCACTTTTTCTCATGGAGTGCCTCAAGGATCTGTCCTTGGTCCACTTCTATTCTTAATCTACAACATGAAATGTATTATTATTATTATTATTATTATTATTATTATTATTATTATTATTATTATTATTATTATTATTATCATTATTATTATTATTATCTTTTTTCATTGTGAATAATTTTGTTGTGTGATGAATTGTGATGTGAAATGTGTTATTAATTTTTTTTTTTTTTTGGTTCAGGTACAAACAGCAAGTAACTTAACGTGATTCATTCTGATGCTGACTCTGCTTGTAACACTGGTAGATTAATTCAGCCTTCCTGTTAGTAGATGGAGATTAATTGTTTGAATATTCTCTGGTTTCAGAAGCTTGAGGACACAGTCATTTCTCTATTGAAGAAAGAGCTGATGAGGTTCAAGGCACTACTGAGCTCAGATTACCCAGTGTCCTCAGGGATAGAGGAAGAACATCAGCTCAGAGAGGAGTTTCTGAGGATCATACTTCACACCCTGAGAAAGATGAACCAGACAGACCTTGCTAAAACACTACAGACAAGTGAGCACTCATGTGACTTTTATATCTTTCAGAGGAAAGACAGTGGTTGTATTAAGTTTTTGTAAAGCTGTTCACACTCTGTTTTACTTGTAATATTATGCATTTCCATGTGAAAGAGGATATACAACAAGCAAAATATGTAGGTCAGGACTTTATACATTGAGAATTGATTAGAAGAAGATTTTGCATTCCTTAATTTAGGAAACTTAAACAGAAACTGTTATTTCTCTTCACCTGTTTATCAGAGCTGGCCCCTTTGTATGTGAAAAAGCACAAATCCAGACAAAAGGATACCTTTCAACGAATAAATGAAGGAATTTCAATGCAAGGATACTCGCTTCTGAATGAGATCTACACAGAACTCTACATCACAGAGGGAGGGAGTGGAGAGGTCAACAATGAGCATGAAGTGAGACAGATTGAGAGAACATCCAGAAGACCAGAAATGCCAATCAAATGCAATGACATCTTCAAAACCTTACCAGCACAAGACAAACCTATCAGAACCGTGCTGACTAAAGGAGTGGCTGGAATTGGAAAAACCTTCTCTGTGCAGAAGTTTATCTTGGACTGGGCTGAAGAGAAAGAGAATCAGGATATTCACTTTGTGTTTCCACTTCCGTTCAGAGAGCTGAATTTGATGAAGGAGAAAAACATAAGTCTGATGGGGCTTCTGTATCAGTTTTTTACAGGTACAGAAAAGCTGAGATCAAAAGACTTTCATGACTTTAATGTCCTATTCATCTTTGATGGTCTCGATGAGTGTCGACTTCCTCTAAATTTCCGGAACAATCAGAGGTTGTGTGATGCAACAGAATCAGCCTCAGTGGACGTGCTGCTGACCAACCTCATCATGGGGAATCTGCTTCCTTCTGCTCTCCTCTGGATCACCACTCGACCAGCCGCAGCCAGTCAGATTCCTCCTGAGTGTGTCGACCTGATCACAGAGGTACGAGGCTTCAATGACCCTCAGAAGGACGAGTATTTCAGGAAGAAGATACACAATGAGAGTCTGGCCAATAAAATCATCACACACATCAAATCATCAAGGAGCCTCCACATCATGTGCCACATCCCAGTATTCTGCTGGATTACAGCCACTGTTCTAGAAGCAATGTTACGTGAATCAGAAAGCGGAAAGAACCCCAATACTCTCACTCAAATGTTCACACACTTCCTGATCTTTCAGACCAAACTGAAGACCCAGAAGTATGAAGGAAAATGCGATGTGGATCTTCAGCAGACCAAAAAAAATCTTCTGTTACTGGGCAAACTGGCTTTTGAACAGCTGGAAAAAGGGAACCTGGTCTTCTATGAGGAAGACCTGAAAGAGTGTGGCATTGATGTTAGGGAAGCGTCGGTGTACTCAGGAGTTTGCACACAGATCTTCAGAGAGGAGTTTGGGCTGCACTTGGGGAAAGTCTTCAGCTTTATGCATCTGAGCATTCAGGAGTTTCTTGCTGCTGTATATGTGTTTGTGTCCTTTGTCAACAAAAATATCTTCACTTCCAAGTCAAAAATGCAGGAGTTTCTAAAGAGTGAAGTGGACAGGGCCTTACAGAGTGCAAATGGACACCTGGACCTTTTCCTCCGTTTCCTTCTGGGTCTATCACTGGAGTCTAATCAAACAGTCTTTCGAAACCTTCTGAAACAGCGAGGAAACAGCTTTCACAGTGGACAAGGCATTGTTAAGTACATTAAGAGGAAGATTAAGGAAAATCCCTCTTCAGAGAAATCAATCAATCTGTTCTACTGTCTAAATGAATTGAATGATCATTCTCTGGAGCAGGAAGTACAAATATTCCTGAAGAGAGGTAAAAGTGGTATTTCCAACCTCTCTCCTGCTCAGTGGTCAGCTCTGGTGTTTATGTTGCTAAACTCAGAAAAGGAACTGAATGAGTTTAAACTGAGTGAATATTATCCATCTGAAGAATGTTTACTGAGGCTGCTGCCAGTGGTAACAGCATCCAGGATAGCCGAGTAAGTCATTTTATATAAATTCGAATTAGTCTTTTCATTAATGAAATATCCGATGTATTGACAGCAGCCACAATACTGTAAAGTCTTACAGTTCACACAATCAAGATGAAGGTTCATCCATCACATCTTAATTAACCAACAGCAGCTTTTTCCTAACTGCTTTTGACTGAATAACTTTTGTAGTTTTAAAAACAAGCTTAATTAATTCAGTGAAGACTATGCAGTGTTTTATTTTACATTTGATGAATTAATTAAATTTCACTAGTATTTCTTACTTGAATACTACTGTTAGATAGACCTACCTGAAAAACATTTCAATTGTATATTTGTTATATTGCATTTATTGTCCTGTAATTTGTAATTTGCTTATTTGTTTTTATATTATTACTGACTGTTTACTGTCTTCATTAATCGTTTGAGATCTTTATACTTATATCAGTTAACCTAGTAGGCTATTAGCTTTTGCTGTGATATTTAGAATTGAGGATTGTTGAGTTTTTACTGGTAAAAAAAAAAAAAATCATAAATCATATTGTGATTTATGATTTTGGTCATATCGCCACCACTAGCTTGTAACATAATATAGATTAAGATTAAGCATTTCTTGAACTGGGGTCTGGCTAAAATGAGAATCAATAGAAAATTTGTAAATTGTGAAAAAAAAAGAAAAAAAAAACCTAATTGTAAATGTATGATAGGCTTACAAGTTCCTTCTAAAATCAGCGTTATAGTTTATCTGTGTGCATACCCATTAATTTCCTGTCGATAAAACACTTTAATTTGCGGATATCATTTCTTTCATATAGTCTGAATAAATGTCATCTCAAAGATGAAAGCTGTTCAGCTCTGGCCAAAATTCTCAGCTCATGCTCCTCAAGTCTGAGGGAACTGAACCTGAGTAACAATAACCTGCAGGAGTGTAGAATGAGGGTGCTCAGTGCTGGACTGGGAAGTTCAACCTGTCTTCTGGAGACATTAAAGTAAGATATTATATATATATATATATATATATATATATATATATATATATATATATATATATATATATATATATATATATATATATATATATATATATATTATTATATATTTATTATGTATATATTTGTGTGTGTGTGTGTGTGTGTGTGGGTGGGTGGGGTGGGTGGGTGGGTGTGTGTGTGTGTGTCTCTATGTGTGTGTGTGAGACACTTTATTTCTCAGAAAGCATGACCTATGTTAAAGTGAAAATGAAAATTTTGTCATTATTAACTTACTCCCATGTCGTTCCAAACCCGTAAAAGCTCAGTTTGTCTTCAGAACACAATTTAAGATATTTTGGATGAAAACCGGGAGGCTTGAGACTGTCCCATAGACTGCAAAATAAATAACAGTGTCAAGGTCCATAAAAGGTATGAAAGTACCTTCTTCTGTGTCATCTGCGCCACAAGGACATCCTTGTGGCGTGGATGATACAGAAGAGCATACACAGCATACGGTGATATGGAGAGACACAGAGGAGACCGTTGACAAAGGAATTGTTGAATAAAGTCATTATTTTTGTTTTCTTCGCTTACAAAAAGTGTTCCCGTCGCTTCATATAACCCAGATTGCACAACTGATGGCAGATGGAGTATTCGGACAACGACTTTCATACCTTTTTTGGACCTTGACACTGTTATTTACTTGGCAGTCTATGGGACAGTCTCAAACCTCCAGGTTTTCATACATAATATCTTAAATTGTGTTCTGAAGACAAACAGAGCTTTTATGGGTTTGGAACAACATGGGGGTAAGTGATTAATGACAAAATTTTAATTTTGGTGTGGAGTATCCCTTTAAATTCTTTTAAATTGCAATTTGTTATTCCTTAAATTCCTCTCAACAAAAAGAGAGATAATTCTTCTATTCTAAATTGTGCATTTTTACATATGATTTCTTGGCAAATGTACATCATTCTTAGTTGTGCATGGTAGACTTAACTACAGAAGAAAAGAAAAAAAAATTTAGTTTTAAACTTTGCAAGTTATTCTAGGTGTAAATCAAAATCTCTGCTCTGGGTCCAATTTGCATTGTGTACATCTTTTTCCATCTTTGCATTCCTTCTCTAAACAATTTCTTTGTTAATTTCACTGCAGGTTATCTAATTGCTGTATTCGAGATGAAGGTTGTGATGCTCTGGTTACAGCTCTGAGATCAAACCCCTCACACCTGAGAGAACTTAATCTGAACACAAACACACTGGGAGATTCTGGAGCAAAGTTGCTTTCTGCTCTGCTTGAGGATCCACAGTGTAAACTGGAGAAACTACAGTGAGTGATATTTCTGCAGTGTAAAGGCATTTGTAGATATTTTGAAGATAAGTGGATTTATATTTTTCTATTCTATCACAATTATGTATGAAATTATCCATTTTTACTAGTATGCGTATGGAAAAACTGTATCATATTTTTATAGTTAAGTTACAGAAAGAGAAAATGTAGGACGTAAATATAAAATTGTTTTGTCGAGTGAACATAAAGAGAGGAATTTTAATGCAGTGCTCTTTTAAAATCATGATTAATGTAAGGATTTTTTTTTTCTCTACAGGCTGTCTCACTGCAGTATTGGAGAGGAAGGTTGTGCTCTTCTGGTTTTAGCTCTGAAATCAAACCCCTTACACCTGGAAGAACTTAATCTGAGCTTTAATAAACTAGGAGATTCAGGAGTGACACTACTGTCTGCTGTACTGATGGATCCACAGTGTAAACTGGAGAGACTAAAGTGAGTGTTAATAGTCTCTCATATTATAGTTAATGTTTAATAAAACATTTTCCATAGTCTAATGTGGTGGCTCAATAAATTGCATTGTGTGTGAGTGTGCACGCGCGCGTGTGTGTGTGTGTCCTGTAATGGACTAGCCATGTGTCCAGCCTTCAGGCTGAGATACTATACTGTTTGGAGAATGGGTGGATTGATGCTTATTTTGTGTTAAAATAAACGCCTCTGTATGGCCTGATGACACATGAATTTAATACAGATGACACTGATCATGGGTAAAATATCCTTTGGGTAAACTTTCCTCCAGCTAAATGATAATTATATCCCAACATACTTATGATTATATTAAATGCTATAATAAGAAAAAAAAAATTAAGAATTATTTTTGCTTTATTTGTGCTACAGGCTTTCCACCTGCGATATTAGAGAGAAAGGTTGTGCTGCTCTGGCTTCAGCTCTAAAATCCAACCCCTCACACCTGAGAGAACTCAATCTGAACTATAATAAACTAGGAGACTCAGGAGTGAAGCTGCTTTGTGCTGGATTGGTGGATCAACACTGTAAACTAGAACAACTATGGTAAGTGTAATAATTTACCATTCAGACTGAATGATTATAGAATCATAAAAATTATTATAGAAGTCAGGGTTATCATCACATTCATAACTCTGACTTCTCTAATCATTTTATTCGATCCATCAGCTGTTCTATCACCTTTTGCCTCAGCTGTCACCTGACTGAGAGTTCAGCAGAGTTCAGGCAGTGAGACATGAAGAATATTTCTAGATGATTCATTTAAGCTAAGACCAGAATAAAAAATAAATAAATAAAAAATAACTTAAATCATCACAATATATGTAGTATGTACATCCCTTCATCACAGGACACAGCAGTGACTGTTGTTCAAGATTCAAGATTCAAGATTCAAGATTTTTCTCACAGTTTTTGCCATCAGGCTACGGAAGCGCTTACCAAATGGCAGCAAAGTGAAAGAGACCGTTGCTAGGGTGGTTTGGGTCCTTGATGATTTTAACAACTCTGCTTTTGCAGCGTTTGAGGTAGATGTCCTGCAGAGAGGGGAGAGCAGACCCTGAGATGCGCTCAGGGTGATTACATGATTATCAATGTTCTGACTGCTGCAACTGGGTGGTTGATTGGCTGTTTCTGGTTTGATTGGTTGTGTTCAAAGTGGCCGTAGAAAGAGTTTAACTCGTCAGCCAGCTACGGGTCTGCTCTCACAGCTGCAGAGGATTGATTTCCAAAGGCACAGATGGTCCTTAGTCCCTGCCACATTCGTCGGGAGTCATTTAGTTGGAAATGGGACCCTATGCGTTCCCTGTATCTGTGTTTTGCAGCTTTTACTGCCCGTCAGAGATCATAGCACAATGTTTTGTACTCGCTCATGTTCCCCGACGAGATACCGCTGTTGTATGCAGCAGTGCGTTTGTTTACTGTGCACGGATTGTTCTGTCCACCCACAGTTTCTGATTTGAGAAGGGCCATATCCCCTGGTGCAGTATTATTCAGATTCAGCTTTATCAGACTTGAGAGGTTTGTTGTGTTGTTGTGAACTGAAGTACCGCTAAAAAAACATCTTTATCAAGCGATTTTGTGATTTGTCAACTATAAAAGTAATTTGGTCCTTAAATGTTTAATTTTTGGAACCAGAGGCATTTTTGTCTGGTGCTTATAATACACACATAACACAGCCATACAGCAGTAACCTCTGCTATCTGTAGGTTGTCCTGGTGCAGTATTGGAGAAGAGGGTCGTGCTGATTTGGTTTTAGCTCTAAAATCAAATCCTTCACACCTGAGAGAGATTGATCTGAGCTACAATGCAACAGGAAATTTTGCAGTAGACCTTCTCTATGACCTACAGAATGATTCACAGCATAAACAGTGAGTGATAGATGTTGTGCTGAATGTGATTGAACCATGTTCACGAAAAACATTTAGAATTATGTTCGCATGCTGCTATACATACCGTTGTTGTGTTAGAGAACCACACCACAAAACTGTAGCATTATTCTTCTAGTTCAGGGGTGTCCAGTCCTGCTCCTAGAGGGCCGCTGTCCTGCAAAGTTTAGCTCCAGCCCCAATTAAACTCACCTCAACCAGCAAATCATGGTCTTCAGCATTACTAGAAATCTTTAGGAAGGTGCCCCTCCAAGAACAGGATTGGACATCACCTAGTGGCAAATAAAACAGTCTAGATTTAATAAAAAGTAGAACTAAAACAGGCACGCATAAGCACAAGCCCTTTTACAGTCCTGAGTAGAAGTAGTTGCTAAGCATTAACTTATAATGGTCAAAATGAAATGTCCTTAACTGCAGACTTTATTCCTCCAGAATTGAAGATTGTCCTGCTCTGACCTCAGCTCTGAAATCAAACCTCTCAAGCCTGATAGAGCTGAATCTGAATAATACTGCACCAGGGGATACAGAAGTGGAGCTGCTTTCTGCTCTGTTGATGGATCCAGACTGTAAACTGGAGAAACTACAGTGAGTGATATTAGTATAGTACAAGTAATGAAAAAGTAAACATCATTGTAAGGTATCATAACATTTATATAACATTTTTGTCTTTCTCTCTGCAGGTTATCTTGCTGCTGTATTAGAAATGAAGGTTTTGCTGCTCTGGTTTCAGCTCTGAAATCAAACCCTTCACACCTGAGAGAACTCAATATGAATAAAAATGATCTAGAAGATTCTGAAGTGAGGCTGCTCTCTGATCTACTGAAGGATCCACACTGTAAACTGGAGAAACTACAGTGAGTGATGATAATTTAGTATAGTAATAAATAATTTAAATGTAAAATGACATAATTGAATGGACATGATCTAGCTTATACATTTGTTAAACATCACTGTAAGGTATCATAACTGTTATATAATGTTTTTTGTCCTTCTCTCTGCAGGCTGTCTTGCTGCCGTATTAGATATGAAGGTTTTGCTGCTCTGATTTCAGCTCTGAAATCAAACCCCTCACACCTGAGAGAACTCGAACTTAATGAAAATCATCTAGAAGATTCTGAAGTGAGGCTGCTCTCTGATCTGCTGAGGGATCCAAGCTGTAAACTGGCGAAACTTCAGTGAGTGATACTTTATTTGACCAATAAGGAACAAGAGGCCATGCATTATTGTAAATATAGTCACAACACATGGCCAGGTATTCATACATTTTCACCCTGCACCGTAAGTGTTTACACAGAGTGTTCAAGGAAGACAATTAAGACAAGAGATTCAAATGTAGTAAAACTGGGGTTGTACAAATGATAATCATTCCATCAAAAAAAGGCTACTATACTACTTACCACAATCAAACCATGGTTTTTGGTAAGGGGTTACTCGCTTCAGTTGATCGTGTTCTTACAACATTCCGTTATAATCAATGGCTACATTTACATGCACAATTTTTGGTTCAATCGGACTGAAATCATTCCGATTGATGAATCTGAATGTAGTGTTTACATGAATGCTAAATAAAGTAATCGGGTTGAAGTGCGCGTATAATGTCAATGTCAAATGCACACACTGCAGAAATATAGAGTTTCTCACCGTTTGCACATAATAACCACCCTCCTACACAGTTTCTTTATTTGTTTTTAACAGCAGAATTAATATTTATGCATTTATCAAAATTTCATTCCGATCGAGCTCAGTCGGATCGATTAAGCTGTTTACATGAAGGCTTTTCAGTCCGATTGAACCGTCAATCTGATTACAAACTGATTATTTGGTTGCATGTAAACGTAGCCAATGAAGTTCTCTGCACTGCAGACTGAATCTATTTTTTATATTGTGTCTACACTTTGTTTGCTATAATGAGAGAATTCACGAGGGTAACTCGGCAATGAACAAAAAATCTGGTGTTTCAAGCACTGAGTGAATTCCAACTCAAATGCCTCTGATTGGCCATTGCATTCAGGAAATCAACAGATGTCTGTGACTGGATACATTGCACAATGCTGCACACACATTTTAAATAGAAACATTTGAGGCTCTCCAGAGTGCAAACACAAATATGCACTGGATCGTTGCCAAACATGATTCGCCAATATCAGATGGGGCCCCCTGATTCCTTGGGACCATTAGCCACCACTTATCTCACTTATTGGTTAAAGGGTTATTTCACCCAAAAAAATCAAAATTAGGCTGCATTTTACACACCCCTGAGGCATCTTAGGTGTATATGACTTTCTTCTTTCAGATGAATCCAGTCAGTTATATTAAAAATTGTCCTGGATATTCCAAGCTCTATCATTGCAGTCAGCAGGTGTTCTGTTGCTTCAGTCCAAAAGAAGTGAAATAAAAAAGCGCCCATCCATAAAAAAAGTGTCCACACGGCTCCAGGGGGTAAACAAAGGCCTCCTGTAGCGAATCGATGCGTTTTTCTAAGAAAAATATCCATATTCAAAACGTAATAATAATAATAATAATAAACTTTATTTTATATAGCGCCTTTAAAAGTAGCATCTCAAAGCGCTTTACATAAAAATATAAAATTTAAAGATACACATAACAGTGCAGGCAGTAAAAAACTAACCAAACAATACAATAAAAAGCCAATATAATAACAAACGAAGTAATCACATAAAAGCTACCCTAAAAAAGTATGTTTTAAGGGACGATTTAAAAACACTAAGCGATTCTGCATTCCTAATCTCAGAGGGCAGGGAATTCCACAATTTAGGAGCCAAAGAAGAAAAAGCCCAATCACCCATAGTTCATAGAGTCTTGAATGGCAAAGTTAGAGAGAGAGATACCAGAAAATGCAGAAATATTTAAGGAGGAGGCAGCAGAAGTAGGGGTTAACAATGTGGTTATGTATATTATCAATTTTGCTGCTAAAAAACTCCAAAAACATATTACAAAGGTGAGTTGAAGCAGGAACATTAGAGAGAAGCAGCTCTGGGAGCATAACGTATGAGGTCGACATTGCCCATGTGCCGGTGAGTCTCGTAAAAACCAAAGCACAGGAGCAAAGGAAGCAAAGTTTCCTTACTTTAGCAAAGGAAAACCAGTCTCCTCTTGGCTTATATCGAAATCCTCCGACATTCTTCTTTACAAATCCTCGTTTTGTACTTCTAATTACTGACCACTGTTTTGTTTTGATCTCTCCGCTGCATTTCTGCATGCGTCTCTTCTGAGCGGCGCATGCACAAAGATGACCTCATACATAATTCTCCCAGAACTGCTTCCGTTTCCATCAGTGAGCGCAAGCTAGATTCAAGTGATTATTACGTTTTGAATATGGATAGTTTTCTTACAAAACTGCATCGAGTCACTACAGGAGGCCTTTGTTCACCCTCAGAGCCACGTGAGACACTTTTTTTTAATGGATGGGCGCTTTTTATTTCATTTCTTTTGGACTGAAAAAAAAGTGAAAGTGACATACATACAGCCAAGTATGGTGACCCATACTCAGAATTCGTGCTCTGCATTTAACCCATCCAAAGTGCACACACACAGCAGTGAACACACACACACCGTGAACACACACCCGGAGCAGTGGGCATCATTTATGCTGCGGCGCCCGGGGAGAGGTTGGGGGTTTGGTGCCTTGCTCGAGGGCACCTCAGTAGTGGTATTGCCGGGCCAAGACTCGAACCCACAACCTTAGGGTTAGGAGTCATACTCTCTAACCATTAGTCCACGACTTCCCTGCAATGCAACACTTGCTGACTGCAATGATAGAGCTTGGAATAGCCAGGACAATTTTTAATATAACTCCGACTGGATTCGTCTGAAAGAAGAAAGTCATATACACCTAGGATGCCTCGGGGGTGAGTAAAACACAGCCTAATTTTCATTTGTGGGTGAACTAACCCTTTAAGACTACACCTCCACATGCCTATTGAACTATGTAAGATGTATTGCTTATTTAAACCAAACATGAATTGAAGCTACTGTGACAGGTAAATGGGAAGAAGAATTTATGCATACAAAGGATGCTCCATTGTTTCCTTGCTCAAGCATCCTTGGTAAGCTTCACCTCCTCGTGGTGTTATTAGACAACTAAAACGTCCTTTTTCGTGGTGGACTTTGAACAGTTTCCAGGTCACGAAGGAGCACTGAAATGAGGATGCAGAATTTAAGAAATGAGAAGCACCATATGTTTGTCTTTTACTGTTATTGCATCACATTTGATACAAAAAGTGTGCCTAACACAGCAAGATGTCAATTTGTTTGCTTGGAAAAAGTGTTTGAGAAACCTATAATTATTTTTACAATTCCTGATGGTGACACTTTTTGATGCACTTCAGCTTTAATTTATGTGATTTGAGCTGTACACATGAAAAGTTTTTTTTTTCTTCTTTGTCTCTGCAGGTTGTCTAACTGCTATATTACAAAAGAAGATTGTGCTTTTCTGGTTTTTGCTCTGAAATCAAACCCCTCACACCTGAGAGAACTCAATCTGAGCTATAATTTTCCAGGAGATTCCATAGTAAATCAGCTCTCTGGTGTACTGGAGGATCCACAGTGTAAACTTAAGAAACTACAGTGAGTGACATTTTTTATAACGTTTATATTTACACAGCTACCAATGCATTTTAATAAACAGCAAACATGTTTATTTTGTAAAAGATATTTGCAAAACGTTCTCCAGTGCTTCCATAAATCCAATTTATCCTAAACTAACTTTTCATCACTAAATGGGAAAAAAACTACCCTCTTTAAAAATTACATTTATGTAAAAAAAAAAACTACCCTCTTTGTTGAACTGGCCATTTTTCCCTGAAGTTCTCCAGTGCTTCCATAAATCCAATTTATCCTAAACTAACTTTTCATCACTAAATGGGAAAAAAACTTATGTTTTTGTTCTTTTTTTGGTTCTTGTTTTTTTTGAGATTTTTGTTTTTGATTTTTTTTAACTCGGGGTTTACGTTTTTTCTTTTATGATACACCTCTGCACAACTGCTCATTTTTCCTGAACTGTGCATTTGCATTTTAGAAACTCGGGGTTATACCGGTCCTCCTCAGAGGAGGTCAAGTTTAAGATTTACTTGTAAATATGAAGATACATTTGTATAGCTCTGACTGATTTTAAATTTCAATTTCAAAATTTCCCTTCTCTGTCTAAGAAATTGTTCTTCCCCCCTGCAGACTGGAACACTGCTGTATTCGATGTGGAGGTTGTGCTGCTCTGGTTACAGCTCTGAGATCAAACCCCTTTAAATTTCAATTTCAAAATTAGAACGCTGCACCACGAGAAGACTTGAGCCTGACCCGTGAGGGAAATCTGAACACAACACCACTGGAAGATTCTGGAGCAAAGTTGCTTTGCCTGCTCTGCTTGAAAGGATCCACAGTGTAAACTGGAGAAACTACAGTGTTCCGTGGTCCAAAGTACTTGTTTTTTTTCGGATATTGGTCATTTTGAAATATATATAATATAGAAGGAATTATTATTATAATTACACACGAAAGTTGGAGTGGTTTTATTATATTGTCATTTTCTACTTTAGATTTGTGGAGTAGCATCACATGCTGCACGAACAAACACACAAACAAAACCATGTATTACTGTGCCCAATGCATGCAAATGAGAAACTGTGGGATTTGTGAAGAAAAAAAAGTTCTATGAATAACTCCAGGCCCAAATGCATGCAAATACCAGAAAGAAAAAAGTCTTAAATAAACTCTGTTTATTGCATTTGTATCATGTTCTTGCAAATGTAAACTTTTTGAACTATAATTTTTACTCAGTTTGTTGTTTTTGAAATAAAACACCCAAAACAGACCCATATCTCTTTTTTAGCATTTTTTTTAATTTTTTTTATTGTTATATGAATTGTTTTTATTGGTGTGGCTTCAGCCCTGAAATCAAACCCCTCACACCTGAGAGAACTCAATCTCAATAATAATGAATTAGGAGATTTAGGACTGAAACTACCTTCAGACCTGAGATTATTCTCTTTACACTTGAGGGTACTCAATCTATATAAACTAGAGGAACTACAGTGAGTTTATTGATTACCTTGGGAATTATTTAGGAGATTTAGGTGGAACTCAAAATTAATTTAATTAGGTGTGATTCTCCTGTGTGTGTGTGTGTGTTGTGTGGTATAAAGGTTTTGTGTGTGTGTGTGTGTGTGTGTGTGTGTGTGTGTGTGTGTGTGTGTGTGTGTGTGTGTGTGTGTGTGTGTAATTTGTTCACTTTTGATAATGATTATGATACAGGAAGTGTTAATGTTTGTCCTTTTTCTTCAATGCTTTACAGTATCTGTCCTGTACTGTAAATGCAAAACAAACAACTGCCTTCTGCCATGAAGAACAAACAGCTGCTTGCTGCCACCTACTGGACAAACACTTTGTCTGTAAGGGTTATGAAGTCACATGTAGTAATAACTGAAATATTTCTGTAAATACATTTATAAACAAACAGTGATGTTAAAAGAATTGATTTAGCGTAACTCTCTTTCTTTTTGGCTGAGAAAAGTTCTGCTGAATTTGTACTACTTGCAGCAATACAGTAAAGCCAAACACATTTTTATGCATTCCAGAAAATGTTTGACAAACTGCTGTTGTGAATTTTTGTTCTTTACTGTGTACTTCTTTAAGTGTCCAGAATGCTAGAAATATGATGGTTCAGACTTATTAACATTTAAACTAATTAATAAGTGAGATCAAATCCTGCAGGAGTTAACTTGTCAGTATGTTACATGTATATAATGTTGTGTGTAAAGAAACTGATATTTGATAAAGCTTTGGCCATACACATATCTTTTGAATGAAATGTTGAATTAGTACTAACGTTTTTTTCCTACTTAAACTTTTTTTATATTATTATTGCAGTTTTAATTACAAAAAACATACGAAAGCAATAACATATAACATAAAAAACAAATACCTACTGTAATAAATAAAAACAATAAAAAAAAGAAAGCAATAAGAAAATCAAATGTCCGTAAACAAGTTTAAATAATTAAAATTATTCAAAGAGTAGATTTAAGGCTTTAAAATAATTTACTGTTGTTTTTTTTTTTTTTTTTTCTTTGTTCTACTTGATCTTTAATTAGCAAGGGAAAAAAAACAACAGTATTCAATATTGGAAAGATAAAAGGGTAAGTAACATTTTTATATAGCCTATATATATATATATATAATGCTATTCTGACTCATGCTTGTCACGTGATGTTACTCACCGCTTGGACATTGTCATTTCTAATTTTTGGATGATGCATTTAAAAAATGGTCAGATAGCAACCTTTGCATATCAAAAGGGTCATTATTTTGTTTATTTGGTGTAATGAAATGGGTTTATGTGGTTTAAGTTTCAAAAAACACATTATTTTCCACATACTGTACATTATTGTTGCTCCTCTATGCCCCACCTTTCTGAAATGCATCGATTTTTACAAAACGTGTTCTGAAAAGCGAGGTGTATGCTGACTGGCCACCTATCCAGTGCGTTGTGATTGGCTGAATACCTCAAGCGTGTGGCAGAAATGTTACGCCCCTTAACATACTAAGCCATCTCCCGGCACGATGAGACAAAACCAAAAAAAAACATTACAAACAAGGCATTTGTTGCATCCAGTGGGGACATAATTACTGATTATAATGACTTATACTGTGTTTATGAGTTGCGTATCACACCGCATAAACATAAAACCATGTCTGCATTTGTGATCGGAGAAACGACAAACATCAAGCGCTACTCTACACTGCTTAAAACTCGAGTTTGAATCATCAGTGGCGATATTGTTTAAATATAAAACATTTACTTACAAGCTGTGAGTCGGAAGTGCCAGACTGTCATTGCAAAGTTGGAACTGTCTCACTTTATAGAACAGCCTTTGAGCACAGACCCATTGTAGGCCAGTCTGCAGGATCAGAAAACAGTCCTCCATAAAATGCGCTGCACACATCTGAATATTTGGGCTGAAGAACTGTTCTGGAAGAGTGTTGTAAATACAACTTAACCACTGATTTCTAGTCGTGTCCTCTTTTGGAAGGCTTTCACAACAAAACACACAGCATCTCCACAACATGGCGGCAACAACAATACTACAGCGAACATTTGGGTGGTGTTATGCAAATCTTTCCACATTGTGACGTAGACATGTGGGGGCGTTTTAGAAGGGCGTGGACAAGTCTTAACTTATATAAAGACTATCTCTTTGGATTTGAGACTTTAGTCTTTGTGCTACACACAGGTGAGTGGGCCTGTACAAACCACCTGTAACACACTCTCCTCTATGCACACTAGACACTGCTGTGTGTACATAATCCCACAAAAGACTCAGTAATATGTGTATGTTTTCATGCTCATGCACTACAAATCATCGTGCACTGCTCCCAGCCAGCTGCTTGACTTACGATGTTTCTCTTTGCACATGTACAGTATTATGTGAAGCATTCCTATAGTTTATATTTTTTAGTTTATGTACAGGTAAACTTTTATATATAGTATATGTATAGTCACAATCTGTCAGTAGGTTAGTTGTGTATAGGTTTATACTGTCTGTATTTATGTAGCACCGTGGTCCTGTGATGCAGGACATTTCGTTCCACTGTATGTCCACACATGAAGAGGAACGACAATGAAGCTCAACTTGAACTTGAACTTTGCAACTTTACAGATCTTCTTTATTCACCAAGAGCTTGTAACACTCCAAAGAGAAAGGAAAAATTGAAATCGCATCATATGACCCCTTTAAATACTTTCCAAAAGAGAGGTTGTAATTTTGAGCCATCTAGCGCCCCCTGGAGGAAGAACCCCTCTGTGCGGCACTGGAAACTGTTATTTACGTAAACGTTATTTATGCACACGTCAGCATTCGGTGTTGTTTGGCTTTTAAATCGATATTGAAAATGTCAAATTCAGTGATTTCTGTCATTTCCAGGTTTTTGGAGGAATACGCGTCCAGCACGCCGAACAAACTGAAAGTGATAGACGCGTATCTGCTGTATATCATGATGACTGGAGCGCTGCAGTTTCTCTATTGTTTATTAGTCGGCACGTTTCCGTTCAACAGCTTTCTGTCTGGCTTCATATCGTGCGTTGGGTCGTTTATTCTTGCAGGTAATTGATTTATTCTTGTTGCTTTTCTCTCTCTCTCTCGTTATTTATGTGCACAATAAATAGCTATCCAGTGTTGATTTAACGTGATAGTTTGTTTATTTTTGTATTTGTATAGAAATTATTACCATGCAATTTACTTTTTTTACCCTTCTATTTTAATTCCATTTTATTTATTTTCAATGACACGACTCCATCTCCACTGTAGGTAATTGATTCATTCTTGTGCGTTATTTGTTAATGTGCACAATAAATAGTTCTTCAGCTTTGACATTAGGGGATAGTTTGTTTGTTTTTTGTTGGTATTACATAAAATATTCATATAGCCTACAAGTACTTTTATTTTTTATTGCATTTACTAATATCTCCATGTCTTCTTCAGTGTGTCTGAGAATCCAGATTAATCCTCAGAATAAAGGCGAGTTCTTGTCCATCTCACCAGAAAGAGCCTTTGCTGACTTTCTGTTCGCTCACACTGTGCTTCATTTGGTTGTTATTAATTTCATCGGTTAAGGTGTCCACATGTGCTGATAAAAAGGTAAAATAAACTGACTTTAACCTATAGCAAAACCCAACCCTTACTGGTTTTATAGACTATAAATGAAAAGTGCACTATCTGTGTAATGAATTTCTGTCTCTTTATGCAGATTGACTGTCAAGAAACGACCAAACCTGGAAAGCTCACGGAAGCAGAGAATAAATATCATGTTTATGATTGCAACACTGACAGCACCTACACCTTATCAAGATTCCCAGCGCTGTGACAAATCCTCAAACTTCCCTACACTACTCGACAAAAAAATGACATTTCATGAGACAGGGGTCAATTTTGGGCCCATTTCTGTTGTCTCACAATAATCTGTGATGATTGGAGAGAATTCAGTCGAGGCTAATATGCTCAACTGGAGTGTATCTTCATATTATTTTTCTTTTAATTGCAAACATGTTTGTACATGTTTCATTATCAGTATTATATAGATATATATATTTAGCTTTATTCAGAAATAAAACATAATAAACCATGTTGATTTTTGTTGTTTGTGACCAGAACAATATACTCTAAACTGTTCTTCTGAATACATATCATCATCATCATATGCCTCTCTCTCTCTGTGTGTGTGTGTGTGTGTGTCTGTGTCTGTGTGTGTGTGTGTGTGTGTGTGTGTGTGTGTGTGTGTGTGTGTGTGTGTGTGTGTGTGTGTGTGTGTGTGTGTGTGTGTGTGTGTGTTGAATGCAATGTAAGACGCTTTGGATTAAAGCATCTGTGCACTGCATAAATGTAGCCTATATGAGAAAAGTAAAGAGGAAAATAAATATGCTGAATGCATTAAAACAGTAAGACTAATATGCACATTAGAATTCAGTCCAACTTTTTTGATGTGAATTTTATTTTATTTCTTCGTACACTTTGTGTAGGCTAGCTACTTACTGTTAACTATGAAACCAACTTCTTGTGAACTTTCCACAAGGGAGGCGCAAGGAGCCCAAATCTCCTTTATTATGCGACAATGAAATCTCAGTAAAGTAACTGTGCTTCTTCAGCGCTGGACAATGAATTAAAGTTTATTAGCTTTAAAATAACATAAAACTAAATACAATAGAGATATGAACTAAAAAAAAACAAAACAACAAAAAAAGATTATTTGGTCCGCCTATTTCATCATTACCTTTTACGCATCTACTCACTTCGTGTTCTATTGTTTGACGCGCCCGTGACGTCACGACGCCAGCGCACGCGCGGTAGAGTCTGTCTGCACAGCGCTTCCTAAACACGGTTTCAAACTCTTGCGGGTAAAGATTGCGTTTATACTCTGTTTTTCTGCGCGTTATTTGAATGGCGATATTTATATCCTCCACGTACGCACATATGTACCGCTACTTTTATGTATTTAATTCGGTCAATTTGGGCAAAGCGCAAACATTCAGCGATAAACCTCAACACACTGATAATCTGTAAAATGAAGACTGTGAACGTGTTTACTGTAATTTATCATTATTAATGAATGCATGCTGTAGTTAATGTTTAGTACCAAAAATATAAGGTAAACCCATCTGATTCATAATTTTACCGTAGTACCAATACATATATCTTCCAGTAAACTTGTTTTCCTTTGAATTTAGTTGTTTTTCTTGGCACATTGGCAGATATCTGTTCTTGTTTTAATCAAAAACGAATTTAATTTTGACCAATTTCTCAGAAAGCAATGCTTCTTTGTTTATTATTTTGCTTATCGAGTAAATGTATCTTGATTTAAGAATCTTTAGACATTTAGACTGGAAAATAAGACAAAAATACAGAGGGAGAGCATCACTTTTTTGCATTGTGTGATCAGAAGCTACAGTAATTTCAATATTTGTGTGGTTTGAAGCTGATTTATTCGAGCATTAAGCTGTTCATATTCTCATTGTTTCATGGTCTTATTTGTAAGAATAGATCTGAATAATCATAACAGCAGTGAGTAAACAAACCTTTCCGCACCCATCAGATGCTGATTGACACCTGTCAGGTGCTGATGACCTCATGGCATCATCCTCTGAGGTGAACGTCCACATGGAGGAGGTGGTGGTGGTCACGACCCCCGACACAGCGGCTCAGACGTCGTCGGCCGAGGAGGAGAAGAATATACTGGTGGCGACGGATCTGGAGCAGTCTGGGTGAGCGTTTAGCTCGTTTGGGACGCCATCTTCAGCTCCCATCATGCACCTCTTCCAGACTCACAGCGGCTTTTGTCTTTTCCTGCACAGGGAACACATCATGGAGCACAGCATGGAGTCCGAGGCTGAGTCTAGTGCTGCTATCTCCCTGCCCAAGGACACTGTGTTGGGTAGGATCTGTGTTTTGCAGATTAAAGACACTCTAACAGAGCAATAATCCACTCAGATAGGTTTATCACAACAGTTTATGCAGATCTTAAAAAGTCTTAATTTGCCCTTCAACAAAATAAGACCTAAAAGGGTCTTAACCTGGAGCACAAAGACTTCGATTCAAGAAGTCATGTCATTAAATGTTGCAAACATTGTGTTGAATCAAAATACATTGACTTGAGATGCAAGTTGTACATAAGAAGTCTTGTTTTCTGGGAGACTGAACAAAATTAAATGAGTTTGTTTTAAGCAAGAACACATATCTGCCAGTGGGTTATGAAAACTTGTTTTCCCTTTGAATTAAATTGTTGTTGTTAGTTTTTATTCTTGGCCTATTGGTAGATATTTGTTCTTGTTTTGATTAAAAACGCATTTCATTTTGATCAATTTCTCAGAAGCCAATACTTCTTATTTGATGTAATTTTGCTTCTCAAGTAAATGTGTCTTGATTTAAGAATCTTTAGAAAATAAGACCAAAATACTGAGGAAGAGCATCACTTTTTGCACTTTTTGTGTGATCAGAAGCTACAGTAATTTTCATATTTGTGTGGTTGGGAGTTATTCAAGCATTAAGCTGATCATATGGTCATTGTTTCATAACATCAGTTTTGTTTTAGTATCATTGGTATACTACTATTGTTTGTTTTAACATTTTGAATGGCATTTTTCTTTTAATTTTAATTTTAAAGTTTTAATTTTTTAAACTATATTATTTATTTAAGTTTTATTGATTTTAATATTTTAACTTTTAAATGCAAATGTAAAAGTTTTAATTTTTTTTTTATTTTAAGTAATTACATTTTTCATGGTTTTAGTTAATAGTATTATAACCTTGTTTTAAATTTTAGTGTATAAGTTTTTTTTTTTGGTTTTTTTTGAATGGAGATAATGACGTTTTGAATTATTCTCATTTGAACACGGCATGTTCATATTTCCACAGTGAAAATATCTGAAGATGCAGATGTAGAGGGTGATATTCTCTACCCAATAACCTGTGGGGACAGCAAAGCCAACCTCGTCTGGAAGAAGTTTGTGTGTCCGGGGATCAACATCAAATGTGTGCAGGTAAATATGTGATATCATCTGTTTTAAAACACTACGACATTGTTTAGATACACTTCAGTTTATATATTTGTTTTTCTCTTTTTGATTTAAAGGCTTGTTCTTAAATTAGGACGGTCAAGTCAATTCAGATAATCACTGTTTATTATAATTTTCTGTTTTTAGTTAATGCGTTAATTTCCTTTAGTAAATAATAATATTATTATTATGCTTATATTATTAAATTATGCAGCAGTGCTGAATACTCATCTTGCATAAAAACAACAGATTCCTCAAACTGCATCAAAAAATGAAAATTAAATGAAAATTCTTAAAATTGTTATTACATATTATTATTTGCAAACAGCACTGATTACCCACTTTAAAAACAACATATATAAAATACATATAATTTATTTTTTTTACTTAATAAAATAATATATATATATTATAATATATATATTATATTATATATAAAATAATATATAATTATAATAATAATAAAATGATTAAGCCTGTTGTAGTCACTGTATAATATTATACATTCATTGGTGTTATTTTATGTTTTTGATGACCTTTCAGTTTTTCTAAAATGTTGTAAACAGTAATAATAAAGATTAAGCAGATTTAAATGATAATGTTTACTATCATATCTAAACCTTTTCTCTCTAGAAACATTAAGAAAATTGTTCACTCATCATGAATGATTTCAGAAAAGATCTGAAAATAAAGATTGGGAAGCTACTGCAATGTTTTGCTATAAATGTGCTGCTCTGAGTAACAGACTGTCTGCATGTCTTTGCCACATAGACAGTTTTATCTGTTCCTGAATGAATATAACTGCTTTCCATTTCCGGCGCTGAGCCTGTGCTCGTCATAATGCTTCATATTCATCACTGCTGTGTTCCAGCTGAACGAGCATCTCATCAGTCCCAAGGAGTTTGTCTATATCGCGGGAAAGTCCACGCTGAAGGACTGGAAGAGAGCCATTCGCCTCAATGGGACCATGTTAAGGTTTGAGGCAGAAAAAGAATAGAAACTAGAAATGCATCCCAGCACTGGCAGTTTGATAATAGTTTTAGATTTCATTGCTTATCAAACTAAAAATGAAAACACTGAAGGTGCTGATCTTATTTTCTGACCTTTATCATTTATTATCATCATCATATTATTACTTTTTGTGCAGTGCATTATGATAAATACTGTTTGAGCATTTATAGCATATTAGAATATGCTTTTCGTCACAGAAATAAATTACATTTAACATATATTCACATAGAATATAGTTATTTTGAGTTGTAATAATATTTAACAATTTTCCTGTTTTTGATTCTATTTATTTGATCACATAAATATTTTTTTGTTTTTGATTATATTCACATAGAAAATAGTTATTTTATTTAACAATTTTCCTGTTTTTGATTCTATTTATTTGATCACATAAATAAATAAATTAAATATAAGTAATATTTTTCTCTGAAACATAGAGCACTGAGGAGTTGTTTATAATAATAGATAAGTGAATGGTGCTATTTGGATATCATGTTGACTATAGTTTGTTCAAGATGAATGCACTGTTTGGGTGTTTCTACAGGAAGATCATGGATTCAGGTGAGCTGGACTTCTATCAGCACTCCAGACTGTGTTCAAACACCTGCCGCAGTACCAAGATTGACCTGGTGGGGTCACGAGTGTGTCTCTGAGGAGAGAGGTGTACAGAGACGGCTCCTGTGAGACCCGCGTCTGTGTGGACGGTGTGAATTCACAGAATGAACCTGGACAGTTTATGCATAGACTTTCACATTTTTTTTTATTGCACATCAGAATGTTTTTTCATGATGGTTCCACTGAACGGTTTGAGCAGTGATTAATCATTTGTATATATGTTTCAGTGAATGGATCCTCAGCTTCGATTTCGGAAGATGCGGGTGATGACAGCACAGAATGGGTGACGGCTATCGGAGGTGAGAGGTTATGTGATGTATTGTAGTTAGTCTTTGTAGTGAAATGGTTTAACGCTGTCACCGGCCCGTTCTGCTCCATGTCAGAGGACACCATGACGTTCTGGAGAGGACTGAAGGACGCTGGGCTGCTGGAGGAGGTGATGGAGGACCTGCAGGGTGAGATCCAGGAGATTCTCAAGGGCCTGGAGGAGCGAATCCAAGACCCGCCGCTTCAGGTTAAAGGTCAGAGTTAACCCGTAAAGTGCCACCCCCAATTTTTGAATACAGATGTGAAAGTGCACTATTCAATCTTAAATAGTTATAATTCATGGATGCTTTGAAATACAGACATAAGGTTGGACTCTTTTTTTTAAGAAGTTATTCTGCAGATTATTGCAGAAGTGGAATCATTTCTAAAATAATAAGTATCAAAAGTTAAAGAAGTTTAAATTTACCGTTAATAAAATATTTTTCAAAAAAATGAAAATAAAATAAAATGAAAGCCTTATGTCTAAATAAGTTATGTTCCAAATTTGAAGTTGATATAAAAAAAAAATGTAGGTTCCTGAGAGATTTTATTTAGGGCGTTATACCACAAACAGCCACCGGGCCAAAATAGCCAAATAACCACCAAATATGGAATCTTGAGACGCAGACCTTTCCGACGATATGTATTTTGTCAAGATTATAAAAAGTTTTGATTCTAAAAGACCATAATACATTTTTAAATATGACACCTGACTCCACCCACTAAGGGGAAGGAGACTGCCAAAAGATATTAAAGTACCATTTCCATGGTAACGCAATGTCCGATTTCAAAATGGTTTTCACCGGATGAATTTCGAGGTTTAAGGCTTTCAAATGATACGTAAGTTATGAGTATTACTAAAATATGTGAGAGAAAAAAGAAAACGAAAAGAGTGCCAACAGGCCTATATATGAATATCGGACGTGATGACGCACTGGAATAAAACAGTAGATTTCTGTTAATGCTTCCACATAGAACACGAACATTCACGCACAAAAAATGCAAATGTTTTTTTTCCAAACAATCCGACTAATCTTTTCAGCTTCGCAAAGCGAAAGCACGGGCCGTCCAATCAGATTTGAGCTAGGATCACATGACCGGAGCAGCTGCTGTTGCACAAAAGGGTGAGAATGGTGGCGCTGTTTCGAAAACCATTGTAAACAAACACCGAAGAAGAGTATCCCGGATACCGTTGGTATTTGAGAACAGATTTATTCTCATATGTTCTTTATACAGAATAACATTTCTAATAATTCTCCACTGAATCATGTGATCTGTAGAGCGCCGTCCGTTTTCTTCCACTCTCTAGATCTTCTGTATTAAAAAAATCGAGTAAAACATTTTTCTACACATGAAATATAAAAGCAGATGTGTTTGATTGTATATTTTTTTTATGTGTTTTTTTTGTATGTAGTTGTATTTTTTTATAGCAATAAAGGATGTTCATGACAAATATTATATATAACAGTGTAGCATTATTAAACATACAAAGAATGCATGTGTCTGCTTATTATAGAATCAAAATCAACTAGCCTATAGATCACAGTCGGAAGTTATTACAAGCATTTGATGATGGTTTAAAGTGTGTAAGCATATACGTTAATAATCACATATATTTTCAAGTGTAGCTTGATGCTAATTGTACTTCTAATTATATTTTAGGATGTAGCCTATTCTTGTAAGCAGTATAGTGTATATTATAGCAGTATATTTGTGTTTCTGGTGTAGAACCAAACTTATATATTTTTATATTATATATAAACCAAACCACATATTTGCTACTAGCCAAACATTTGGACACACTAAACTGAATTTGTTTCTCAAAAAAACAGTTTTGCTCCACAGGCTTTAATGCTTCAGTGCTTAACATTAGTTTTATAGACTAATAGGCAAGTTGTGCATATGTATGTCTTTAATATAAATTAATAATTATTATATTCATTATTCATATAACAATATCATATATAATATTTTCATGTATTTTTATATTTTAGAATATATTACCATACATAGATTATATTATTCTAGTTTAATGTTCAGTTTGTGAGTGTAACATAATTATATATGAATAATTATATACTAATGATATAATATGTATTATATAATAATAGCTTTTTATATAATATTAGTTATTATTAATATAATATATAAAACTTAATATATAATATTTTGATGTATTTTCAATATTTTAGCACATATAACATTTTTATATTAATATATATATTCATTTTTTATGTGATTCGAGCAAGAAATTTGTTTAAATATATTCTATGTCTGATTTTTGCATTTTTATTTCTGATTTAATTTGCTGCATTTGACTGATTTGATTTTGTTTATTACTTGAATCTGTCAACAGATGCTGCTCTGCTCAACAATATAGTCCAGAACTTTGGGATGTTGGACCTGGTGAAGAAAGTTCTTGCCAGTCACAAAAGCCAGATGGACCGCTGTAGGGAGCAGTACACGCGCAGCTTAGTGGGTCTGTACCTGTTTTTGGGTTTGTCTCCTCATCCAGCAACAGACTTTTTGTGCATATTGTGTGTCTGAAGAAGAAAGTGAAGTGAGCTTTAACTTTGTGCATTTATAGCCCTAGAGCAACAGTGTGACGAGCATCGTAAACGCGCCAAAGAACTGAAGAGCAAATCCCAGCACCTCAACAACGTCCTGATGACCCTGACCCCCGTGACCTCGCCTCCCACTGTCAAGCGCCCCCGTCTGACCCGTGCCGTCTCGGGTCCCGCCACTGTGGCCTCCACGCCCGCCCAGCCCACGCACTTCACCCTGCCCATCACGCAGCTCACCGGCATCCCGCTGGACAAAGTGCTGTCCGTTCCGACCCAGTCGCCCCTGATCGGTGGATACACGGTGCTGACGTCGCCCGGAGGCACCGAACTCCAGTCTGAAGGCTCTAATTTAACCGTGCTGAGCACCGCCGCAGTTACGCAGGGATCCACGGCACCCACTTTCGTCAAAGTGGTCAGTCCGTTTCAGCTGGTCACACTCCCCACAGTGGGAGCTGGAGCTACGGTGCAGAATCTGGCAGCGCCAGTAGGGGGCACAATGGGCGGCACAGTAGTGGCGGTACCCGTCAGTAGCGTAAACACTGCCACTGTGGAGACCGTCGGGCCGCAGGCGGAAGCTGCTATAGAACAGAAAGACGACCAGAAGGAGTGAAACTCTCCTGGAACCGTGTTCGGTTCAGTTTTTGATTTCAATGTAGATATGTGTTATATCCTCTATATTTGCATATAGAGGATTAACTTGTTTGCTTTTTTATAGTTCATTTGCAACTTTTTTTGCAAAAACAGCCATGGTGTGGTAATGAATTTCTTCTTTTTTTTTCTTCTTTTTTGCATTGCATTGCATTGCATTTGATTTTATTGTAATCCAATTACAATGTGGTAAAATATAGCCTGAATTGTTTAAAGCGAAAGTTCACCCAAATATTAATCATCATTTACTCACCCTGAAGTTGTTCCAAACCTGTGTGAGTTTTTCTCATGTGGCACATGAACGAAGATATTTTGGTAACCAAAGAGTTGATGGTAGCCACTGACATTCATAGGATTTTTTCTTCATGCTATGGAAGTCAATGGCTACCGTCAACAGTTTTTCTCTCGTGTTCAGCCGAAGAAAGAAATTCCTACATTCAGAATAACTTGAGGGTGAGTAAATGATGACAGAATTTAAATTTTTGGGTGAACTGTCCCTTTAAGGATGTTTTTATGAAATGTAAGGCACATTTTGTCCTTTCATGGTTGACCAGTGTGTGCATAATTTGTAGTTAGAATGTTTTTTGGATATAATGCTCACTCTATTATTTATACTGTTCACATAACATTTTCTCTTATAATTTTTTCTATATTGATGTTTCATCTTAGTATTTCTGAAAATACTTGTTACAGTGAAATCTGTACTTGACGTAGTTGATTATTTAAAGTGCATTAACCTGGACCAAGACAGTCTTGTCTTTTAAAATAAATACAAATTGTACAATACAGCAAACTGACCTCCTAAACAACGTCGTATCCAAGATTAGGGGATCAAATGTCAAATTTTAAGAATAGACGGTCAGTGAAAAAACTGAATCAGAACGGATTCCTTGTAGTTGACAGTTTTGCATTTTTCTAACACGCTTACCATAGAAAACAAGATGTTTTAGCTGTTTCACAGAAGAGGTCTGAGGCGCTTTTTTTCTTCAGCACAATACTTAGGGGAAAAAAAATACATTTCCAGTGTTAAATTTAACTTGTAATTCTGTTTTGACCAACAGGTGGCGCTATTTACCTAAACATTATTGTTCAACGTGAGTTTTGACTTTCAGATGGACATGTCCTTATCTTTTTGGAATAGAGTAAAAAAAAGAATTTAAGCTTAGTAAGTAAAATAGCAGTAAATCATGAAGTAGCATTTCCTTTTTAATTTAACAATCGTAATGAACAGGAATATGGCTTGGAAAAATTAATCACAAAAAACATTTACAGAACAATTTTAGCAGGTAAGGTTCTTGCCCTTTATTGGTCATCTTAAACAAGCATTATCTGAAGGATGTACTGATTGCTTACATGGGGGTAAAGTTAATGGAAACAACAAGTGGTCAGTCACTGAAACGTCCCGAGCGCATGATTGACAGGTTGACTGGTGATTGATGGCTTCCAGAGGTCAGCAGTCATTTGGGCTAGTAAAACACCCTCAACACGTGTAAGGTCATGACATTTGTGACCCTGAACCACAAAACCAGCCATAAGGGTCAATTTTTTTCAAAACTCAGATTTATATATAATCTGAAAGCTGAATAAATAAACTTTCCATTGATGTATGGTGTGTTAGGAAAGCACAATATTTGACCGAGATACAACTATTTGAATATCGAATCTGAGGTTGGAAGAAAAAACAAATCAAAATATTGAGAAAATCGCTTTTAAAGTTGTCCAAATTAAGTTCTCAGCAATGCATAGGCTATTACTAATCAAAAATTAAGTTTTGGAAATTCACTAAATATCTTAATGGAGCATGATCTTTACTTCATTTCCTAATGGTTTTTTGCGTAAAATAAAAATCTATAACTTTGACCCATACAGTGTAGGGTTTTGGCTATTGCTATAAATATACCCGTGCTACTCATGACTGGTTTTGTGCTCCAGAGTCACGTTTGTGGGGGAACTGAAATGCGTTGGCTTAATGAGTTCTGGTTGGGTTATCTATGATACAATAACCTATAAAGCATAGTCCTCGTACGATGAGGGCTCTTCGTCAGAGCGCACGGAGATTTTAAAATGACGCCGTAAAAACCCTCCATATCGCTTTTGGTTGTCCCACCTCAACTTCGGGCGAATTCTTCGCATGAACCCGCCGTATCTCTTCTGCAACACCTGCGGGCTGGTGTTATCCACAAAGTTGCTTCTTTTTGGCCCGAATTTGCGGAGAAACCCGCCGTAGCGTTTGGCTTCGTTTAAAGGAACGTCGTCGTCGTAAACTCCCGTTTCGTTCTCCGCAGTCACGTCTTCGCCCTCGTCGTCTTCCGTGATGGACGGGACGTCTCGCTCGCCCAGTTTCGAGAGCGACTCTCCGTATTTCTTCGCGAACAGTCCTTTCAGAATGGCGTTCTCCTTCCAGGGTGAGGAGAAAAACTTATGTTTATTCTTATCGATCCTCTTGATGAAGCCCCCGTATCGTTTGACCAGGCTGGACGCCTTCTCTTGGAGATCCTCCGCGTTTAACGCGCTGCGTTCTCCGTCGGCGTCGGGCTTGAGCTCCGCGAATTCATCTGAAAGCTCCTGTAAAGCTTTCTCACATCTGTCTAATGTACTGGTAGATGGAACGGCGCCGTCACATGCTAAAGTGCAGGTCTGCAGAAAGAAAAGCAGGTTAAGACTGACTCTGTGCACTCTTGGAAATAAAAGTTGCAGGATTTTTCATTCTGATACCCGACGTTCCTCAAAGAACGGTTTATTTCTAGTAAAAGCATCACAACTTGGCAAGTTCTGCAGAATGCATGGTGCTTTTTAATCTCATAGTAACTCAAGAACTCTATAGAGCCAAAATAGTTGGTTGTTTGAGGAACCGTTTATCTTTTTTTAAGTTTGCTCTTAATAAACAGTAATATTAGAACCAATTCCGGGATGTTATTGTCTGATGCCATAAACTAGCATTTTATCTATAAAAAAAAGTTGTCTGATGCCGTAAAGTTTAATTTTATATATGAATTTTGTAATTTAACAGCGGAAAGACATATCTAATATGATTTTTTTTTTTATTGTCGCGCTCTCCAAGGTGCTGAACGCGCGCGCTCCAGAAGGGATGCGCCCAGTTTATTTGTTAATGACAAAGAAAGCGACCTTTATCAAGTTTAAAATCTTTCTATTCCAGGGACACCTTTCTATTTTTCATATATATAATTGTTTGAAGAAGAAAAACGAAAAGAAAAGGCGTAATCTTACCAAGCGGTTCACTGCAGAGTCCAGGTCGGAGATCTGTTGCGCGCATCTCATGCATTGCGCTGAACAATCAGCCTGACTCAAGCTTGGCAAGCTCAGCATCAACATCAAAACATACCACTCCATCATCTACAGCGGTTCCTGCGGCACGAAAGAAGAAAACATGCTTTAAGTGCACTATCTTCCTAATATAGCCTAATTTTCTCTGCTGGGAGGTGTTTGAGGTTTTTTTAACAATTCATCTATAATGTTTGAGATCTTTCTTTTTCTAGGTAGCCTATGTCTTTGTCTTAGCAGTTAGACATCCAAAACCTGTTGTATACAGTGAGGCACGTGTGCCAACACAAAACCTGCTCTGTTACCTTGAGTACCTACAGAGCTTCTTGTTCTCCAAGCGTCAAGGCGATCACTTGGCGACGCTGGCTGAAACTTCTTTGTTCTCGTGTCCTTTGATAGAGTCACTCTTTATCCATCTACGGTTTGCTCTTACTTGGACTCAGTCTCCATACTTTTATTCACACAGCCACCTGAATGAACCAATGAGAAGGACGAGCCAGTTGAGTGACTGGTCCCACCCACGCGATGATGCAGCGTTTCGGGAATAATACTATAAACAATAACGAAAACGGAAAAGGGTTAAGCGTGGTTAAAGAAAAACATTATATGGATAGGCTTTAAGGTTAGGAAGTTTTGAGAAGAGGGTGTACCAGGGGTAACTTGTATTACTGAGTTGCAGTATTAGCTCAAGGCTGCAGGCTTGTCTTCTCTTTTCAACGACCGCAGCTCTTTTTTATATTTCATTTCCATGCAGCAAGTCCGTTTTATTTGCAGTGCCCTAGCTAGATCACGGTTCTTTAAAATGCGCAATATCCAGACGAGAGCAAGGCCCTCGTTTCCACGAAAGGAGTTGTTGTCCTCCGTTAACCTCCCGGAGTTAAAGGATGTTCCGGTCGACACTGCGCTCCGTTCATCCTGCAGAACGTCCAGTTCCCGGAACTCCAAAATTATGTGGATTTTTATTTTATTGTACACAATACAAGTGCTAGCGAGCAATCAGCAAATTAGCCTATAGCCTACAATGAAAGGGGACGTTTTCTTTTCTTTTTTTCCCCCTGGACGAAATCTGAAAGTTTCTCTGAAGCAAGCAAAATTATCGTTTATTCCGTCTAAGTACATTCTGACTAGTTGTAAAATGACTTTTGGTGTTGCTCAAGTGTTGTTTACAAATGACAGAAGCGTACAAGAATGGTGTTAAAGCAGGAGATTTTTACTTCAGTTTTTAATTTCATAAAACATATAGATGACAGGCTAAAATCTGTACCAGAAAAAAAATAAATAAATACATTTTTGGGTGGTTCAAGCTAAATGAATTTGTGAATATTCTGTGTTCAAACCTACAAGTTTTAACACCTCACCCCTAACTCATCACCTCAGTAAGAACTTGAGCTATGTGCTGAGATGTGTTGACTCGTATAGGCTTCAGTGAGAGACACGCGCTGTCAGTGATCTTCAATGAATTAATGGCAGTTTCTAAGCAACCTCAGCTAACGGTATAATGTGTTAGTCTCCTGAGCTTGTTTTGACATGTTAATCTTCCTGCTTGTTGCCAAAGAACCAAAGTAAAAAAAAAAAAAAAAAAAAAAAAAACACAACAACTATTAATTTAGGTTGTCACGGAGTACGCACAAATTAATCTTCTCTCCTCCCAGAAGTTGTTCCTGTGTATGAGCCAAAAATGAAATGTTAGTTCTATACGCGTCTTCACAAACTCTATACACGTGAGGATTTCACAGTAATAAAAGGATAAGTATAACGATAATAATATCGGTATAATTAAATGAGAACAGGGAAGCCCACACATCAACTTGATAATGGCACAGATAATATCTCTGGAATCACTTTCAGAACGATTTTTTTTTTCCAGCTGATAAATGATTAAAGGTGTCATGAACTGAGAAACTAAAATTCTCAGAATCAGAATCAGAATTAGAAAGAGCTTTATTGCCAAGTATGCTTATGCATACAATGAATTTGTTTTAGTTACATAAGCTTCCAGTACACAGAGACAACAACAACACACAGAGAAAAATAAATAACTAAATAAATAAATTGTATGAACAGTTGTGCTATAGATGATAATGGAATAGAATACAGTAAGATGCAGAGATGTACTTGGATGGACGGGCAACAAATAAATATAATGATATTGCACATTTTTATTGCATAAGTGGTGAACATTTAACTGTTCATGAGGTAGATTGCCTGGGGGAAGAAACTGTTCTTGTGCCTGACTGTCCTGGTATTTGTGGCTCTGAAGCGCCGGCCAGATGGCAAAAGTTCAAAAAGGGGGTAACTTGGATGTGAGGGATCCAAAGTGATTTTCTGAGCCCTTTTCCTCACTCTGGATGTATTCTCTTGATCTTTTGACAAATAAGAGGTCATAGTACTATAACAACACCCTAATTGTTTCAGAACTCAAAACTATTTATATTGAAGTAAGTCTGCCAAAACCAGATCTCATGAAAGTGCAAATCAATAGCATGAGTTTATGTCTAGATTTTGCGTAGCTACTATTTATACAAAGAAATGACCTTTTCACGAGACCGGGCTCGCCAAAATGACAGCTTGTGGAATGTGCCACTCTGTGATGTAATAGTGTGGATAAGCACCGCCTCCCCAGAAGAAGATCGACGTCACTTCACAACCACGTTTACGCACAGCCTCCAAAACCTTTGTCCGTCATTAATTTTTTTGAATCGTGTTTGATTTTCTGCATTTTTCGCGTCTGTGGCAAGCATTTTGAGAGGTACTTTGACAATTCAGACCCACCGTACAAGCGAACGGCAAAATCCAGAATGGCGATTGTCAAGTTCATCTACTTCGTCTCGCAGCACAAAGCACTGTAAAGATCCTTGCACAATGAGTTCACAGAAATTGGTGGTTTTCTTTTTTTAATATGTGGCTCTAGTATCGCTAGCAAAGCATCAAACTAAGCCACTGACATCCTGAAGTAAACTTTGAATCGCCGGGATAATCGCCCGCCCGAAAAAACGCATACCAAAATTTCGGACCTTAACTGTTTTCATTACGTGGTCACTATTGTTTGTCTCTTCTTACAGATCGTTTGATATGTATTGAGTTATTCTGAAGTAACTGACCTAAATTATCCCATCTATGACAAATAAATGCAGCTGTCAAACATACACAATAATGTACTAATGTACGCTGTTAGCCAATCATAGCAGTGGGGGTTTACGCCACGCCCAGTGATGCCGCTAAAACCGGTGCTGGGGGGGGGGGCTATAGCCCCATCAAAATTTTTAATAGCCCCAGTTTAGCCCCATTTCTTTATGAAGTAACTCTGATGTCATCAGTATTATTTATTTCCTTAGCCCCCTCACATATTGGTCTAGACCCCCCCTTAGCACCGGTAGAGAATTAATGATTTTAAATTTTATTAATGAGTTAAATTAATGATTGCGTTTTGATGATGGGGGTTAAAAACAGGACAGAAAATAGCTTATTACTTCTAAATTATGTTTTCTGATGTAAAAAAAAAAAATCTTTATAAATGGACCTCACAAAACAGTACAAAATAAAAATCAAAGGCAGTTCATGACCTCTTTAAAAAAAACACCCAATCAGAATCCATCATGCTTCAAAGAATATGATTATTTAAAACTGCAGATGACAAAACTGCAGCGCATAATGCCTGAATCTGAAAGCTGGAACATTCTTCCACACAATCCTGGAGGCGTTTCGGACAGAAGTGTGTCGTGTACCAGCTCTGTTGTAAGTCCTGTAAAAATCATTAATCTAATGCTGGGTCCTGTTCAAACACAATACTCAATTATCTATGCGGGCCCATCAGTGAACACTGTTTTATATACTCTACCTTTCTACTGTCAGTGTTTATCCTTCCCAGTAACCTGGAAACGAAAGCATGTCAATCCTGAGTCATTACAAATGGAAGCATCCTGTTTTACATCTAAAATAGTCTTATTAAAAAAAGCTTTTAAATGTTGTGCACGTGAGATGTGAATAGTGCCTACAAATTAGCCTCAATATGAAATATATTATAAAAAATAGTGTTAATGGCCCTATTCTAAATCCTAGTGACAGTTTAAATCCATTGCTTGTGTATTTCAGGTAGCTGCCTATGTTGACAGCAGACAGCAGGGCAGATCACTAGGTCTTGGAACAGAGCCATTATGTTGCATTTATAATTATTAATAAGGCAGATACATATGGTCAATAAACGCAGCTAAATTATAGGCAAGTGACACTTTTGAAAAAGTCATTAGCTGTACTTTTGTATACTTAAGCAAGCGAAGTACACTGAAGCTTCTCAAGTGGGCAATAGCTTTTAAAATATACATCAGATCATATCACCATATCTCCATTAGAATGAACATATTTAGCAAAAATGTAAAAACATAAGCTGCCTCAAAGAGCTTTAAATGAATCAGTCTATCAAAAGTATATTGAAGCTATTAAAAGGGCAAAATCTTTTAAAATGTGTTAGATCATATTACAAAAAATGAGGGTCTCCATTAAGACAAGCATTTTTCAACAAAAACATAAACTGCCTCAAAAAAGGGCTTCAAATTAATCTCTAAACCATATTAGTCAATCAGTTTGTTTGGATGGTTTATTGAATTCAAAGGAATCTGATTCAACTGAATTGAAATTGACCTGATTCATTTGAATTCAACTGAATCATATTCCTTTGAATTCTGATACAAAAACATCTGATCCCACTGAATTCAAATTAATCATTCTCATTTGAATCCAACTGAATCAGATTCACTGATTCAAAATCAGTTATTTTGTTTACTACAATCTGTATCTTCTTCAACCATTTAAATGTTTAAGTAAATAACTATTATTTTGAATTCAGTGCAATCAGATTCAACTGAATTCGAAAGAATCATACTCACTGATTCATTTGAAGTCAATTTTTATCTTCCTAAATTATTTAAACAATAATTTCTTAAATATATAACAATTAGATGATATAATTTATTTGTCACAAAACAATTAAGATAACAGCATTTCCATTTTAAAACATACTTCTACACTAAGCAACCCTACTCTCTGTTAACTGATTACATGCAACCTGTTGCTACTGTCCTTCTCACACGATTAGCTCGTGAGTCTGTAATGAGTTTTGAAAGCAGCAAATCCATGACGTAAAGACAACGAGGGAGAAACATTTATCTCATTTAGAATGAATTGCACCTGAACTTTCTCCTGCATGGTGTGATCGTAACCATAGCAGCAGGGATAATTGTGTTGTTGCCATAAATAATTACTGTGGGAGTTGCAACTTTTAACTTCTAATTACATCCCATAACCCCCGACTCATTCTCAAGACCTGACAGGCCTGGAGCAGCATTAACAGGTGAAACGAGAAGATGCAGGCTTATTTATTTCACAGCTTGGTAAATAGAGCGACGATACCGTGTGACGTAGGCTACTGCATTAGGCAAATTCAGTGTTTTTCAAGAGCTCAGAGAGACATTATGACAATGTTTGCAGTGATTCATTTTGATAAAAATACATCTCAGAAAAGGACTTGAAACATATGAAACGTTGCAAAGACCTGGTCACACTCTGCAGATGAATGGAGCTATTTTAGTCCTTTTTCATAATGTTCTAATGTGCTTAATATGTTTTATTTCTGTACACCCATGTTCATTTACACAAATACAACAGAGATGTAAAGTACTTACACCAAATATGACCGCATGACTTGCAAAACATTAATGCAAGAAACATGGTTTAGACTTGTGCACCTGAGATTTTTTGATCGTCCAAAATCAGAAGATTTCCTAAGCACCAATTCCTGGAAATAATGAATGCATGCTTTATCAAGAACAGTTTGTGAAATGAAAAATAGTGCTCATGAAATGTGCTTGTTGGGCTCACATAAGAAATGCAGGGGACAAATGTTCACAGATTCATCCCAGGTTTACCTTTTCTTATACAGTATAGCAAAATATTAAGTAAAACCTGTTACATAAGTTCGCTTTAAAGATACTGTAAATGTATCTGCTTGTTGTGTATGTATAGCTTTTTGACATGAGTTTAACTTCTATAAATTAAAAGAAGATGCACTAATAAAACATTTTAACAAACATAAAAGGTATTTCTTGTTAATAAAAATGATTGAATGGCTGCTCACACTAAGAATATATTTATATATTATAGTTAGTATAGTCAACGTGTTTGGTGTGAATGGTCCGACTCTTTCAATTCAGTCCTAATCATCCACCCATGCAGTTTCAATTAATGCATCAAAAATGATTCATGTAGTCTCAAAACAAATTAAGTAAACTTCAATATGACATGTTTACAAAAGTCCTTTACCTAAGCACATTGAATAAGCAGCAAATTAGCTAGTTTTAAAGTATTTTCTCCAGCACTGAATGATTTTTAGTGAGATCAGCTGAAGATCAGGCAGAAGCAGAGGCTTCGAGTCTCTGTTTAATGTTCTGATGAGATGACACGGAAGTCAATCTGTTTTAGTTACTTATACGCTGGATTTTTTCTGCCGTATCTTTGGAGACCAAGGTCATTTTCTACTGTACTAATTCCTCATTTGGAAATAAGAGCTATTCATACACAGAAACACGTCATTCGTCTTTATACTTATGATTTTTTCAGTGTTACTGCACAGACACGCTCATTGAAGGATAAGTTTAAGGACGAAAGGACAGATAAGCTGTCAGCACGTTTTTCAGGAGCTTGTTGCGTCAAAGAAGCCACATGCCAGGATAAAGTGTGTGCTTTGCTTCTTTTACTTCCTTCCCAGCTAACAGGGAATATTCTCATAATGTTGCCTAATATCCTTGCAAGGGTCTCGCCAATTATGAACAAGCGTTCTTCCAGTAACGTTCATAAAACGTTTGTTCAGAGCTCTCTGGGCTGATGTTCTCAAAACATTAAACGTCTCACAAAACATTATTTATACATCATTCATGGAACTTTTTTTTTTCTAAAATGTTTTGGTTGGATGTGCGTCTAACATTTTTTTCTTGTTTTGTTGAAATTCAAAAGTAACATTCCATACTGTTTCATACTGTTCCATTCTGAAATATCTCTTTGAATAATTTCTTTTCATTGCTTAATGAACGTTTCGAATGTTCAGAGAACATTCTGAAATAACGTTTTCATTATTTAATGAACATTAGCAAAATATTTGTACTGCATTGCACACACAATCTGAGCTGTAGGTCTAATAATGGCTGCATGTTTTATTTTGCTAATACCCACCTTTTGCAGCATAATGTTGCCTCCCTTCATATTTATTTAAACATAAAGCAGCTCCTTCCTTTCAGTTTGTTTGAATGCTGAGAAATAATTCAGATCGGAATCTGTCGCTTCTTCTCCCACAGACCTGATCTGAGATCAGCTTTGAGATTGTTGTTGACATGCTACACATATCGGTTGTAATCTCAGATCAGCGTTTATAACTGTAGAGCTCTGTGGGTCTCGTAAGCAGCATGGAGCCGTTGTATATGTGCGTGGAGGCTGAAAGCTTTCCGGCGTTTCCGGAAGGAGGACAAAAGCATTTCGCTACAATGCAGCAGAACTGGGTGCCCACGGTTCAAGGAGAACATGACGGGGGACAATGACTGGCACAAATCTTCTGGTTCATATTTCTGAGGACTGGAAAGAAAATTAGCTGGGTTTAAAGCCAATCCAATAAGGCACTAAAACACAAACGACACTGATTGGACAAGATTGCATTTAACATATGACCTTGTATGATTGATGTGTCCTGCATCCTCACCTTTTGCAGAAATGCAAAGAAAATTATTCTGTGTGAACAATGACACAATAACACACGAGTAGCAGTACAATATCGCTGTAATCATGGCTACGAGTGTGATGTTGCATTTATACAACAGTTTGATGGCACGAATGTGTAAATACATAAGAAACAACAATGGAGTGTCTTTGAAAACCCTTTTTTATGCAGAACTACTTCCGCCACAGATTCAAATCTAAAGTTGGCAGTTTAACATGCTGAGCTCAAGATCATTACTAAATCAAAAAAACAGCACTTTAGAATTAGTAACGAAGGAACGTTGAGTTGTTTCATTGAAAGCTTATTGTATTACTGTATAAAAAGCTCAATGTATTAAAGTATTATGAGAGAGAGATTGACTAAGTGGAGTGTGATTACCTGCATCTGATACAACATTCATTCTTCAGCTCAGTCTCATATTTGCAATAAAACATTAGTTTGAATTTCCGCTGAAAAAAAGCGATATCTTTGTTGTACTATCCTTTCATCTGTTAAGGGTGATTTCAGTGCATTTGTTGGCTGCGTCTTACAAGGTGTCGCTGAAAATAACAGTAATTTCCTTGTTTACAACCCTGTTTCAGTCTCTTACAATATAAAAGTGTTTACTGTTGACTCATAAAAACAATCTCTTGTCGCCCTCTAATGGCAGAATAATGTAACTAAACACCATCATGAATACACACCATTTTCCAATACTAAATACTATTATTAAATACTACTTTTATTTATTTAAAAATTATTTATTGAATACAAATATTTAATAAACAACAACAACAGCCATCATAAAAGTTGCTAGGTAATTCAGTCGAAAGAACAAAGGCAGTGCTCTGATATACAGCATTCAAGTTAAAATATAACATGATGAGACGATACTATTTGCTCTTGAACAAATAATAGATTGCATTTATTGTTCATATCACAAATCTTCGTTGGTATATGATGCACTTATCATTTATACCTTTTAAAGATGCAGTAAGCTATTTCTGACAAATACTTAATAATTAAAATGACCAAAACAAACATGCCCCTACCCAAAAAGATTACACCCCTATCTTGATAGCCCCACCCTAAATTCACAAACAAGCAATGCAACAGGCAGCTTCCCCATTATTAGTGTACACGCCCCTTACTTTTGATTGGATAAGTGCCTTCTGGTGCCCAGCCCGATCCACTTTTAACAGTGTTTCTCAGAATTCACTTACTGCACCTTTAAAGGTTTTTAGAAAGTGAAGCTCTCTGCACTCTTGTGATGTGGAAAAAGAAAAAAGGTTGATGTAATTTATATATATATAAAATAATAATAATAATTATAATCTTTTGCTGGGTGAAATGGTCAGCAGTGCTTTCCAGTATATTTTTATTTGTACACGAGTTACACATCACATCACATCTCTGAAGCTCATGTTCGTGACAGACTCACAAAGTGCAGTTCTGTGTTCAGACAGAAGGAGGCGCCAGGCACCGGTCACCGTTAATCACAGGGCAACAGACAATAACGAGCAGCACCGCCCACAGTCACATAATCATATGAATATGTAAATTAGCCTGGAATTTAATCTGGAGTTATATTAACTGAGTTATTGTGAAGCCTAGCCTGATAGTTGTTATTGCTTTATTAATACTCAGAGTCAGTTTGGAACCATAAAGAGTTTGTTACATTCCTAACTTGTTTTTCAAGCATTTTTGATTTTAGTATGCTTTCTCCCTCCTTTATCTCATTTCCTCTATTTGTAGTGCTGTTTTACAAGAAGGAGGACTGTATAATAAAAATATAATGCAAAATACATGCATACATATATATGTGTGTGTGTGTGTGTGTGTATATTTGTGTTTGTGTATATTTATAATGAAATTAAAAAAAGAATTAAATTAATATAAAGTATACACTTAATCTAAAATAATAATAATAAATAAAATAAATAATATTCATGCATTTCTTGCAACAGCACAAATGTTTTTATTTATTTATTTATAGGGACATGCAACCCCATAATTGGCTAATTGATGTGATTTGGGATGATTAGTTATAAGTTATAATTATAATTAGCAGGTTTCACAGGTTAATGAGAATCTTAAAAAAGCTTTTTTTTTAGTGAAGGAGAAATGTGTTATTGTAGGTGAAAGCACAACATGAGCATGTGTTTATAATGATCTTAATGTATTGACAAATGTGTATGGTTACTGAGAGAGGGATTCTGGGTAAAAAAATTATCTTTGTTTTATTCTCTCTTTTGAATCTAGTACGAGCTTGAAGAAGAGCTGTCTCTTTATCAGTGTTCATCTGAAGGTCTCTGCTCTTTGGTTCTTCTCATGCCTCACATGAGCTTTCCATTTTATACCTTCAGTGCTCTCATCCTTCCCTCAATGAGATTCAGCTGCTATATTAATCCATTTCAATACCCAAACTACATGTATATACATCATAAGTAGAAGTATTCATGAGTCTGTCCAGCTCCAGCTCAGTGGGTTGTAAAAGTAACCAAATGAATAATAACTTAATAAAAAAAGCTTATTAAAAGCTTTAAAAAAAAAAACCTTAAAAATCATAATTTATTCATTGTGACTCTATAAAATAATATATATCATTGTGACTCCGTAAAAAAAATGTACCTATGTAACTGTATATAAGTATTTTAAAAATGAAGTTTGTACAAAAAATTCAGTATAAAATATATATATGTACTGTATATACACCGTAAAAATGAAGTTGTACATAAAACAAAATGTCTATCAATTTTAAAAATAATAATAATTTTAAGTGAAAATAGTTTCTACACCAAATTTACAGTCTTTTTTAGTAAATTTTAAAATTGTAAATATATTTGTTACCATATGTAATATATATTTATTAATGTATGTATGTATGTATGTATGTATGTATGTATGCATTTATTTATTTATTTATGAGTAGGCAATAATATATATCAGATCTGCCTTTTAGCTTCCCAAAGATGAACACAAGCATGTTGTTGTGAAGCTGCTTGAGTGCTTTTTCATTTATATTTGTGAAAAAAAAAAAATATATATATATATGCAGAATATATATATATATATATATATATATATATATATATATATATATATATATGTATATGCCGGCCTTCATGTTGCCATGGCAACACGAGGCGACATGATGTATTGTGTGGTGTGTACAAGTAAGAGAATGACGGAGAAAGAGGAGAAAGAGAGAAAGAGAGGCATGTGAGTCATAAAATACTGTGACCCTGAAACTTGAGCAGAAAAAAAAAATCTGCCTACAGTAAGAAGGAACGAAGGCTTCGGAGGGTCAAGAGCAAGCTGCAGTCAAAATGACCTAAAATACAAACAATGGCCGTTGATGGTGTTCGGTTAACTAGCTGGTGAGTCACAGAGAAATTTAATCAAATTGCAGAAATGCCTGAAGTGTTTCGGTGTAATTTCTAAACGTGAGGAGGAGAGGCAGAATTTAATGATGTGAGAGCGGCGCTCGTGATTTGATCTTCAGCCGTCTTGTTGTTGTCACGAGGCCTTTTAGCCTGAAACTCACTGGCATTGAGTGGGCAGCAATTAAAGCCGTAAACTCTTGAGCTCGGCCCCGTGGTGTTTGAATTCAATTACATAGCTGTTTATTGAAAGTCATTATATTCTTTCTGTCCATTCTCCAGCTTTGTGCTTTGGAGAAATGGAGAAATCAATGGAATAGATTTCATTCTTTTGTCTCACATAAGACACAGTGATTTTACTTAAATAATGGTCATCTTTGACTTTTCACACTAAATTACAGAGAGAAGAAACTCTTTTCTTTGTTGAAGCTATTGATGTCTGCATAAATGACCTAAAATCATATTTCAGTATTTATTCTTTTTTTATCAGATTTTGTGTTTTGTGTTATATATATTTTTTTTTTTTAAGAGGACACCCATTTTAGCAACCCTTGCACCAATTATCAAACGATGACTGAGAAACATCATAAAATTTTCTGCATTTACATATGAGACAAAATAAAATAATAATAAGAAAAAACCCCTGACAAACTAGTTTTTAAGATTTTTGTTAATGCTTTGAAATTAAAATCATTTATAAAATAAATTAAAAATTAGAAATAGAAATTAAATAAAATAAATTAAATTGACACTTTTTTTTAGAAATAATGGAACAACATACATTGCATCAGATTTATAGAACATATATATAAAATTAATGGTTTAATTGATACACTTTTTTATTTTATATAATTCTACAACTCCCATTTGTCCAAATATGGATGATGACGACAACGATGACAACTTTTTGACTGATATGCAAAAACAATTACCATATTTATTTGTGAACATTAAATATGAAGTAATTAATTAACATTTAATTTACTATAACATTCAAAGAACATCTGTTGTAACAGAAAAAAAATTATGGTGTGTGTGTGTGTGTGTGTGTGTGTGTGTGTGTGTGTGTGTGTGTGTGTGTTGTGTGCAGGTTTATATATCCTGGCACAGAGGGGACTTAAACCTGAATACACATACATGAGGGGACGTCATGTCACGGTGGGGACCTAAAATTGAGGTCCCTGTGGGTACTAAAGCGAGAAAAATTATAAATCATACAGAAGGGTTGCTTTTTGGAGAAAGTAAAAATGCATAAAGTTTTCTGTAAGGGGTAGTTGGTCCTGTGACGGGTATCCTGTGAGGGCGATAGAAAATATGGTTTGTACAGTTTAAAAACCATTACACCTATGGAGAGTCCCTACAATGATAGCTGACCAGACATGAAGTATATGTGTGTGTGTAACGTATTGTGATGGAACGACTATAACAAAAACAAAGAAGCATATACTGAAGGACAATGCAACATATACTGACATAAAGAAGCAGCCCCCCTGATGACGTCACGGTCTGTCCGTGCGTGCGTGCGTGCGGGAACATGCTGTACCGCACGTGCCCCCTTCTCCCCTCACCTGTTGTAGCGCGCGTGCGCGGATCTCCTGTCACGTGCGTACAGCTTTCTCCGATCGAGTGAAGTCCCACGCTGCAGAGCACTGAGCACCTTACATAGGCTATAATCTTAATATAAAAAATAAAAAAACAATAGGAAAGTTTATGCTTGCTAAATGTTCACCCTAAAGCATAAATTGTTTAATTAAAAATATGAGTTTGCCACTCAAATCATGTTTAGTTTTTTATTTCTGTGTTTATATGGCATAATTGTTTAATTCAGTGCAAATATGTGGAGGTTCGTTTGGGATCTTCCCCTGGAGGAGCGCATGGGATCTTCCTATCTTAATTATTTATTTTTTTTGCTCGCTGCTACAGTTAATATACAGAAATGTCAATATAGGTGAACTAAGCCTTTCGGTTTCAATGGAAGGGGAGTATTTTTGAAGGAATTTCCCAAACTCATAAAAAATTGTTAGTATATATATTATTTGAAAAATCTGGAAACCTGAGGGTGAAATTTGACATTGGGGGGTTTACCTTACATTTGAACGCCACCTTAAGCTGTTATATTTAACTTTATTTCTATCTTTTTATTTTACACTATTATTATTATTAATATTATATATTTTGTTTATTCTATTGTACTTCCTGGCTTGTATTTTTTTTATCGAATCAATAATAAATTTATGACACCACTGATTTATAATAGAAAAAGGGGCCCATATGATTATAATTGAATACAATTGTGGCTTAAAGAACTTTTACCACATATTAAAGCGCCGACATTGTTCTTAATTGTTTGGCGTACAATTGTGGCTTAAAGAACTTTTACCACATATTAAAGGCATTGTTCTTAACACATAAACAATGTAGCATAAATCTAAATTAATTATGGTTTTAAAAAAACTTTTACCACATAGTATTACAGGTTTTGTTCTTAACACACACACACACACACACACACACACACACACACACACACACACACACACACACACAAACACTTTTATTTTTTTACAACCCCACTGATTTAAATATATAGTGTGTGTGTTTGTGTGTGTGTGTGTGTGGGGTGTGTGTGTGTGTGTGTGTGTCTATGTATGTGTGTGTGTGTGTGTGTGTGTGTGTGTGTGTGTGTGTGTGTGTGTGTGTGTGTGTGTGTGTGTGTGTGTGTGTGTGTGTGTGTGTGTGTGTGTGTTTGATCCCCATATTTATAGGCTATTATAGCTTTATTGGACAAAATTGTATTTTATTTTTTTCCAGACGTCAGCCCATTTACAATCAGACCAGATCCCCTCATTAAAATGCTGTACAATTCTATAAATAAAAACTATTATATATGCCATCACTCTCAAATGAGTGTTTTTGTAGTCAGAAAACTTATATGTGACCCTGGACCACAAAACCAGGGTCAATTTTTTTTTTTTAACTGAGGTTTATACATTATCTGAAAGCTTTAAGCCAGAGATCTCCAACCCTGCTCCTGGAGAGCTACCATCCTGCAGGCTTCAGTTCCAACCCTGCTCCAACACACCTGTCTGTAATTATCAAGTAGCCCTGAACACCTTGATTAGCTGCTTCAGGTGTGTTTGACTGGGGTTGGAGCTGAAATCTGCATGACAGTAGCTCTCCAGGAGCAGGGCTGGAGACCCCTGCTTTAAGCTTTCCATTGATGTATGGTTTGTTAGGATAGGACAGTAGTTGAGATACAACTGTTTGAAAATCTAAAATAAAATAAAAATAAAAATATTGAGAAAATCGCCTTTAAAGTTGTCCAAATGAAGTTCTTAGCAATGCATATTACTAATCAATAATTAAGTTTTCATATGTTTTTACAGTAGGAAATTTACAAAATATCTTCATGGAACATGATCTTTACTTAATATCCTAACAATTTTTGGCACAAAAGAAAAACTGATAATTTTGACCCATACAATGTATTATTAGTTATTGCTACAAATATACCTGTGCTACTTATGACTGCTTTTGTGCTCCAGGGTCACACATGGGCTTGTGCATGATGGAACGATTAACTTCTTAAGAAATGTATACATTTTGGTGGAACAAATTTGAAAAAAAAAAAACACCCTACATATTAATACATTTTGTATTCGTATATTTAAATACATGTTGTGCGAATAAATCGCTTGAATGGTGTTTAAACTAGGAAAAAAGCTTTAAAATAGTTCGCATTTGTGACATGCCTCCCCCGTCTTATGAATGAAATGGAACAGGCCGCCGATGCCACGCCCCCTCCGCGCTCTCCAAATGACGTTGTTTATGTCAGTCAGAGACGTTCGATGGAGGAAGTGACAAAAGACACAAACAAACCTGTCGAGTTTCCCCAAAAGTGACAACTCCCGCAGCTTTTCAGGGACGTTATGAAAAATAGGATTATTGCCCCGAAACATATGTTAACACAGGGGGTAATAAACTCATGGAGCTGCGCCACGGCACACAGGGGAGAATAAAAACGCGCCTCCGACGGAGCTGCAAGCGAGCCAAGCCGCCCAGCGCACACATGAGGCGGGATGCCAGTAAAGTCCTGCGCCCGCTGCCCGTGGCGACCAACGAGGATGATGAGGAGCTCATGGAGGAGGAGGACTGTTTCTCCACGGGCTTCCTCAAGCGTGACAGTCCCCATCCCGCGGTGTTCCTCAAGACGCCCAGGTACAGCTTGATCCGGGAGGTGGGTCGCGGGAGCTACGGTGTGGTGTACGAGGCCGTCGCCCGCAGGTCCGGAGCCCGGCTGGCGGTGAAGAAGCTCCGCTGCGACGCGCCCGAGAAAGTGGAGCTGGCGCTCGCGGAGTTCTGGGCCCTGGCGAGCCTGGAGAAGAAGCACGAGAATGTGGTGCAGCTGGAGGAGTGCGTGCTGCAAAGAAACGGCATGGCACAGAAAATGAGCCACGGGAACAAACGAAACAAGCAGTATTTGAGATTAGTGGAAACTTCACTCAAAGGTAAAGAACCGTGGAGCTGTTGCACCGAATGCATAAGTCATGATGTGAACTGATATTGATTTTTTTTCTGAGTGTCAACACAAGTGGATTGTTTAGTGTTGTAGTACATATGCATTTTGAGATGCATAACAGCAATGCAACTTTGTAAGCATGACAAATCTATGATTTTAATGTAATGCATGCCTGTCATTGTGCATCTTTAAATGCATGTTATTATACATGAACTAAATAGGAAGAGAAGGTATTCTGTGCGTGAGGGAACATCATGTTCTAGCACCCATCATGCATTAACCCCTTCACTCCCATATAGGCCAGTTTTTTTGATGTTCACCTCTGCTAATCTGCTTTAGTCTCTCTGAGTAACTGAATCCAGTGGTTTTCCAGTAGATTTAATAATATTGTCATTTCGTGTCATTTGTGGGCTTGCTGTCAAAATCAGATTAGATTAAAATCTACTGTCATTGAGCAGAATACAAGTACTTTTGAAGACATTCACAGGATAAAGATTCATTTTTAACTAATTGCAATCTCAAAAGTTCAATTTGAGCTTTAGAGTGGTGCATAACTTCAACATGTAAATTGGAAATATCAATTTTTATTAGTTGTTAAAATTGTAGTAGGCCTGGAAATTGGATTATTACTTTTTTTTTTTGATTTTTTTTCTTTTTATTTGATTTTTCGTTGAACGTGAATATAGTTTTGACATGAATTATTCACACATCCTGCAGACTGACATGCTGTACTCCATCAAAAATGGGTTTAAATGAGATTTGTGAATATATTCACACACAAAAAATGACACACAATGTGCATAATTTTTCAAATGGTGTGTTGATTTAATGATGATTTGGTGTGTTGAGGTTGCGTGTTTGTGGTGTCGTGTGAGTGCTATATTTGTGGTTGTGCTCAGCAGTAGCAGGATCTATTTTGTGCTGACTGCGGTTATGTAAGTGTCACCATTTAGTGGCCTCGTCCACAATGGAAAAACTAATCCACACGCGACAGGCTTGTTTAGGAATTATTCGCATGTGAAACATTTTTGCTGATCTATTTTAGGTCATTTAATGTTGTTCTACAAATATATGAGTTTGGGAATTATTGACGTATGTCTATCTGAATAGGCCAGTTTTTTTTTGTGAGTGTCTGTGACTTGTGATCAGTAGGTCATTTGGCTAATAAACACATTTATGGATTAACAACTAGATTTATTAATATACTGTCATTGTGCAGAGTTGATACAGACTTTTACAGGATCAAGATTTATTTTTAAATCATTGCACCATGAAAAAAAATTGACTCATTAAATGTTGTAGGGTGGTGCATTAACTCTTCTATTTTTAAGATTTTATGTTTATTACAAAGCAGTCATTCTGCATTTGTGACCTGTAATCATAGGTCAGTTTTTCCAGTAAACATATTTACAGCTCACAACTTTGCCAGTCAAACCCCTTTGACCTAAAATATTTACGTGAAGTACACCCCGGAAAGTTTATAATAGTTTAATAATTTTACAACACATTCACATGTTCATAGTTCAATAAAGATTCATTTTTAAGTCATTGCAATCATTAATAAAAAAAAAAAAAAAAAAAAAAAAAAGCATTTTTTTTAAGAGTGGTGCATAACTTAAAAAATTAAACATTGGAAATAGAAATGTCTGTTTTTTAGTTTTTTCATGATTTTTAAAAGATTTTATTACTTTTTATATTTTTTTGAGCCCTGGATATTGTCATTTTAAAATTCCCCATTATGAGAGACGAGCATTCCCAAGTGTTTATAAGTTCTTACAGCATTTGTATGTGTCAGATTCCACCTGTTCTCCATGCATATTCCTAACCCTTGTTTCCTAAAGTTAAGCGATGTTCGTTATCACAGAACACAGACAGATTATCAGGGTTTACTCTCGTACAGTGCTCTTTGGAAAGCCTCCAAAAATACCACTCAGCTATAGTCTGATTGGTGTTTTGCTAGCCTGTCTGAGTTAGCTAAACCAACAATTTAGTTCCAAGGCTCGGCGTATGAACAGTAAAGCTGCTGTAATTTGAACAGGACTGGGATTAATCAAACACAACCATCTCAGTTTGTTAACGAGTCTGAAACAGCGGCTTGTCAGTTAGAAACCAGCGACATTCAATAAAGAGCCATTTCGTCTGACTCGGCACAAATAACTCAGTGAAGCACATGAGGAGATTATGGAGTGGGTTGGATCTGCCACCAGTGGTTTACACTAACCTCAGACAAATGCTAGTTCTAACCAGGGTTATTAAAGTTACAGAATAAAGCTATATAAAAAAATCATTACTTGAAAGAAACTACAATAAAAAATAAATAAATATTGATATACTAAAATAACTAAAGCTGAAATAAAAATGAATAAAAATTACACTGACATATAAAAAATAAAACTAATAAAGATATAAACAAAAATTAACACAATTACTAAAACTTTAACAAAAATTAAAAGGAATAAGGAGAATATAAAAAATAAGTAGAATATAGTAATAAATAATGAAATAGTTAAATATAAAGATAAATCTAAAATATACTTATAAAAACTATAGGATCTCAGTGATATTAAAATAACACTGGTTCTGACACTGTCCTGTCAAGAAAAATTAATCAATTGGAAAATATTGTTGCAATCTGATATTTAAAAAATAAATATATATATATAATATATATAAATATATATATAAATATATATATATATATATATATATATATATATATATATATATATATATATATATATATATATATATATATATATATTCAACATGGTTTTTTTTTCATTCAAAAAAGCCAAGAGTACCAAAAACTAAAAGAAAAAATATTGTCTTTGTAATCTTTGCTCCGTCTCTGAAACTGCTTTCAATTTTGACTGAGTGATAATAATCATAATTTGACTGACTAATAATAATCAGAAAAGTTTCTTGAGCAGCATATCAGCATATCAGAATGATTTCTGAAGGATCATGTGACACTGAAGACTGAAGTAACGATGCTGAAAATACAGCTTTGATCACAGGAATAAATTACATTTTACAATATATTCAAATAGAACACAGTTAATTTAAATTGTAATAACATTTCACAATATTACTGATTTTAATGCATTTTCAATCAAATAAATGCAGTCTTGGTGAGCAGAAGATTCGCTAACTGCATTCTACTATAATTCCAGGTGAGCGTATCTTGGGTTACCCAGAGGAACCGTGTTATCTTTGGTTTGTTATGGAGTTCTGCGACGGCGGCGATCTCAACCAGTACATCCTCTCGCGGCGGCCTGATCCACGGACCAACCGTAGTTTCATGAAGCAGATGACCAGTGCTGTGGCCTTCCTCCATAAGAACAACATCGTCCACCGGGACCTCAAACCAGACAACATTCTCATCTCGCAGAAATCCGGCGATCCGGTCATCAAGGTCGCCGACTTCGGCCTCAGCAAGGTTTGCGCGGGACTCAGCTGCATGGAGAGCGAAGGCGACAACCAGGTGAACAAAAACATGGTGAACATTAACAAATTCTGGCTGTCGTCAGCATGCGGCTCTGACTTCTACATGGCTCCGGAGGTGTGGGAGGGCCACTACACCGCCAAAGCGGACATTTTCGCACTCGGCATCATCATTTGGGCCATGATTGAGCGGATCACGTTCATCGACGCCGAGTCCAAGCGAGAGCTCCTCGGCACGTACGTCCGCCAGGGGACCGAGATCGTCCCGGTGGGCGAGGCCCTGCTGGAGAACCCAAAGATGGTCCTGAACATCCCGCAGAAGACGCGGAGCATCATGTCTGAAGGCGTCAAGCGGCTTCTGCAGGACATGTTGGCGGTCAACCCGCAGGACCGGCCTGACGCGTCTCAGTTGGAGGTTAGAATGGACCAAGTCACATGGGCGGCGTAAGCCAAACCCATTGGCCGAAACGAGCACGCATATTTTTCAGGTGGGTTGCTTTTTATTGGTTAAGAGTGCAGTTTAAATCCCATAATGCATAAAAACAAGACCTCTTGGGTTGTTGAAATGTATTAAAGGTACAATATGTAAGTTTTCACTGCTAGAGGTCGCATTTTCAAAACAATAACAGAGGCGAAGCTCGATGACGCAATGATTGAGCATGGAACGATAGGAGATGTCGTTTTCACAAATAATTTTCACGGATGATATTTGCTTACCTAGTAAAACACACGCGAGAGCGGAGTCTCAGTACGAGGTTTTCGCAAAGCTTTGGAAACGCCACGCCGATATTTATTCTAGTTTTATTTCTGTGTTTGTCCCAATGGCTTCTTGCCTCAGTTGGTGTACATCTAAGTTTTTTTGGATCTTCCGTACTTTTCAAAGTGTAATCGTGATCCATGATAACGTAAATGCACACCAGTGGTGCGCTGCATGCGGTATAACTGACACTTTCGCATTTCTCCATGTGTCTTGCCGTAGTATTCTTAAGCGGAAACCGAGAATAGCACGGATATTGCATCATTGATAGGCGACAATGACCGGGGACGAGTCATTATTTAAAACAGGAATTTCTCTGGATTTACAAATACTTGGGAAATTTTGAGGTAACGTAAGTACACAACTGCATGAAATGTATAACACTGTGCAAGTGGTTTTTCGATATTTTATTACAAAAATCTTTGGTTTGTTATGGAGTTCTGCGATATGTTAACTTTAAGCATGTAGACGGTTTTCCTGAACACGGAAGTCATGTCTGACTCTTAACTGGAAGGATGATTTAGTGAAATTAGCATATATTCTGAGCTGATAGTTTAATGTTAAACCAATTAAAATGTTTTAAAAAAGCACATGGCTCCATAGCGCCATCACTTTACAGTGTTGCAATGACCATCAGTGCCTCACTCCTCAAAGTTTAATGAGTGTGTAGATGACACGAAGCTGCCGATGTTAGCTACATTAAAAACAGTTGGGCACTGTTTTAACGGGTTCCTATAGAGGCTGGAACAGAAGAGCATGCGATCTGAAGTTAGAATTCGTAATGGCGGCGCTCATCATTTACTCAGGAAAAAGGTCTATAGACGGTTTCATCGGGTGCACCCACCTGGCCCGAAGTTAACGAGTTTGTGTTTGTTTATCGGTCTGGCTGGTGGCACCGACTACAAACACAGTTAAGGGCTCAAGATGTTGTGCTGTGGGATGCAATGTTTTCCATACATTGATTTATTTGTGGCGGCCAGCCACAATATCAAAACTTTTGGAAATTTTCAATGTCGTTTTAATTTCATCTTGCTTGTAATGCCTGATAAAGCAGCGTTTGTGAGCTCAGTGCTGCTTTGTGTAATGTACAGCTGTTACTGGGGAAACCTCTATTTCTCCCGCTCTAAAAGCGCCTCCTGCTGGCAGAGAATTAATTTGCATGTTCAATAAGCACGTCTGATTTACGCAGCAAACATATTTTGCTTGTTATCGGAAATAATCTACTGTACAGGTACTTTGCTGTTGTTATTGATTCTTTGTGGAAGTCTACCGGAAGTTATGTTTGGGCCACAAAAGCGCACATGCACAGCAATGTTTGTTTATGTTGTTGCTGTTAAATCCAGTGTTGATGTGTTGATATATTCTGTGTAATTTTGTGTCAAATCAAACAAATTTCAGAAATTTCCCTGACTCAGATTTTAATTTTATTATTTTTTATTTTTTTTTTCTGGAGACGAATATGAATAGTGATAAAAGCCAAAATATTCAATATCCACTAGAGTAATCTACTATTTTGTAGAGAAATGTTAAAATGTCAAAATGTCAATTTTCACCTGCGAAATTGTAGACAAATTACATTGGGAATAGGTGTATTTATGAAGTTTTCAGCTTTATTTTCTTGCCATTTTACAGGGGTTGGTGGGGTTGTTAGTAAACTTTGTAAACTTTAGCGATCTTTTCTGCATTATATGCCAATGGGGATGGTTCAAAAATGGGGGAAAAGCACTTTTTTATTTTATTTTTGTTTGAAGTTTGCATGGCTGTAACTCACAAGGTATCAAATATATCGTAATATCCTTTTAGATTTTGTCTTTAAACAAACTTTTATTTTGGTATCCTTATTTTTAAGGTCCTATATGGTTAATTTCCAGAGATATTGGGATCTCAATATGGCTCCATAATTTAACAAATCTAACCAATTGTTAAATTGTACACATTTTCATTGGTCAAAAACCAAATGTGGGTCACTTTGCATTCCACCGATACTTATTGTATTTAAAGAAGAACATCTGAAGAACACATAATATTGAAACTAGAAACGTATCTTGTTTCTCTCTATCAAAACAATTGCGTAGAAAAATAGGTCTACAAAATACGTCATATCTTCAGCCCTCTATTGACAGCATTTGCAGTACGTAAGTGTTAAAGTACTCTAAAGTGCCAAATTGATTTTAATCCAAACTATTCAAGAATTTCTCATCGTTCCTGCTGCTTTTCATTTCTCGGATCGAACCCACGTACAGTATTTGGCCTCAGGGGCAGCATGTACAGTACCCTGCGAGGCCGTCGTGCCCTACCCATCGCTCAACTCACAGGCCTGTTTAGTTTTCTGACGCCACACCCTGAGCTCCATGAGTGATCTGATTAACAAGATCCGACACCGTTTTAGCAGCAGAATGCACTCTGCCAGAGGCGATAGCGTCAGAGTTTAATACGTGACAAACTCCCAAACAGGTGCTGCATGCTTTGGGTAGGAACCAAAACTTATACAACATCAGTTTATTGCATTCTTTCATGGGTTTTGCATTGGATGGGGTTCAACTGAAAATGAAATAAAATGCATTTTAGAAGCCACTATAGCATTTATATTCAAATTATACTGAGGCTCTGTTTAAATGCGTTTAATTAAAATAATGTAAATATAATGTGTTATATTTATTGATAATAGTTAATGCTCTGTATAAATGCGTTTAATTAAAATAATGTAAATATAATGTGTTATATTTATGTTTTATCATGTTGGAATATGTTCAATATATAAACCATGTTTTTGTTTGCGTTTTTATTATTTTTATTTATAATTGGATTATTTTTTTATGTTTATTTATTATTATATAACTATATGTTTGTCCTCTTCCTTCTTTTTTTATTTAAATTTAAGTCCGTCTGTCTTTTGTACATTTTAATAAAATTAAATAATATGCTGATTAATTTGATTAATCAAAATGTATTGTCCATATCAAGATTTTCTAAAATATTTATATTTTTATATGTAATATTTAAATATTTATAATAAATTAAAACAAAATATATTACATTATTCTGGCAAGTAATTCACTGAATGGACAAAGTACCACTAGAAGTCAAAATTTAAGGCTTTAGTTTAGTTTAATTAACTTGAAATTCACAATTAAAGTCTTAATAACGTCAAAGTTTTATACGCGAAACCAGGTGCTTCATGTTTTGGGTATAAGAACCAATTTTTATGCAACATCAGTAATACAGGAATAGAGTTCCTGCAGAGTTTATTGCATTCTTTTAAGGATTTTGCATTGGATGAGATTCAACTGAAAAGGCCAGAGGAAATTAAATGCATTTTAGAAGCGGCTTTATAGCACGATTTTAATCAAAACTCGCTGGGTTGGTGTCCCGAGGCGAGAACATACAAAAACAATGACTCGCTCAGACTAGCACGCATCTCCAGTGAAATGCAGTGACGACGGCTTATTTGCTGTCAGATGGGTTGAGCGTGTTGTGTGTGGACGGTATGTATGTGTGTGGTTCGTGTGTTTTTTTTTGAGAGAGTATATAGAGGTTTTACGCAACACGCCTGGGCCCAAACCCTCCTTCCTCTCCCGGACGGCCTGAATGGAGGCAGCCATCCGTCAAAACAAGCTGGCTGGGAGTGAGCTGCGAGTCTCACGGGGGTGCGGGGGGTTGTTTTAGGGGGTATTTTTGTGTATTGACACCCCGAGCACTTTCCGTTCTCTTAGACTTTTAGCCTGGGACGAGGAGATGATTGCAGCCTGTGAGAATCTGAGGTGTCTCTGCTCACGTTCAGAACATTTTGTTCTTTGCCTGCCAGCCAGTTGCTCCTGTGTATACTGCATCTGTATTACTGAGTACACTACTCACATCGAAGGATCAGTTGCTCTGACTCTTTTTAATGAATTTTTTTTATTTGTATTACTGATTTTCTCCCTTTTTAATAAAATAAATCACACTTTCAGTAATTTACACCACAAGAATAAAAATACTTATTATGTGTGAGAGTATGTAAATTATATCCCTCCTTATGAATAATAATGTTTTATAATGTTTCCTAATTGTGTAATTAATTTTATTTTTGTTTAACTTTCATTTTAAACTTTGTTTATTTAAATATTTTAGTGTTATTTTTAATACTTTTATTTTTAATATTTTATTTTATTTAACTAGTACTACTACTAATCCATTTTAATATTATTAATATCTAATTTTATTATTTTTAATACTATTTAAGAACTATTTAAAAATCTGCACTATCAGTAATTAACATTGATGTGTAGTTATGTTTCATATCGTATTATGTATTTGTAATTTTATTATGTTTATTATTTTATTTATTTATTGTTTTATATTTAATGTTACTGTTTTTGATACTTTTTAATGTTTTATAATATTTAATAAAGTGCAATTTACCTATTTATTTATTTATTTATTTAATATTTGCTTTGTTTAATGCTCTTTATTGTTCCTTTTTTATTTATGTATTTTAACTTATGATTATTATTATTATTAAATTTTATTATACGGTTTATTTATATTTAAATGGATTATTTGAAATAATGCTAACATTTTATTGCGTGGCTTGTTATTTTTATTGTAAGATAGCACATTTGCTAAATCAATTATATTTGAATCATAAATACCATATTTTTCCCTTTCTCTTTTATTTATTAAAATGTAGGACTGTCAAACGATTAAACGCTTTAATCAGTTAAATCATATGTTGAATAATCTGATTAATCAACAAAAGCCTTAAATGAAGATAATTCAAATACATTACATTATTGTGGCAAGTAAATGGATAAAGTGGTTTTAGAAGTCCGTATATTGTAGATAAAGTCAGTCAAGAAATATTTAATTACCTTGAATTTCATATTCACTCCTGTCTTAAGATGGATGCAAATTATTTTCATTATATATATTATTTTATATTACTACTACGGTATTCCAAGACACAACTATTTCTGTGCTCAGATCGTTCACAGAGCCGCTCATCTTGTGTCTGTGTTGTTTCTGTGATTCTCGTCAGTAGTTACTGTAAGTGGGTCATTGAGTTCACAGCAGTGCAGTGTGTTCCTCTCGGTTCACGTCAAGATAATCAACACTGCAGCTTCTGTACTGACATGCAATCATAGGTACGCGGAAAATGAATGTTAGTGTGAAAGTTCGACAGTCGTTTGATCAGTTGTTTGTGTTGTGGAGATTCAGGTTCAGGAGTGTTTTCCAGGATTGTTGGGGAGGAGTGAGGGTTTATAGGCTGTTATGTAAGCAGGAATAACATTCAGCTTATAGCTGTAGAAAAACATGCTGTTTTTCCATTTATTTGGCACACTTTTTTTCTTATTCTTCTTAAACTGTTGTGTAAAGTCTTTCTTTTTTAAATTTTTTTAGATTAAGTTCATGTACAAAATCTTTTCAAACTATTAAATTAAAAGCCTAATATAAGATGTGAAACTGAAGTAGCTTTTAAAGGGTAAAAACTTTTTTTGTTTTTTAAATTTTTCAAAGTCAATTAGAACAAAGTACATATGTGTGTGTGTGTGTGTTCAGTCTTTCTAATTGTTTAATTTAATGTTACGTATTGTTTCTTTAATTAATTGTGAAATTTTAAATATAATTTTTATATATTTTATCTTTTTTAAATTATTAATTGCATTATTATTATTATTATTATTATTATTATTAATACTTTATTTATAGCAGATGTTATTTTAAAACTGTTTAAGAACTATGTAATGTGTAACATTATGTAAATCATATTCATTCATGTCAATAGTGTTTCAGAATTTTATTTAAAAAATTGTAATACTTTTTAATACTTTATTTTTTAATTATTTATTTATGAGTTCACATATTTATTAGTTATCACATTAAATTAAGCATGACATTATGTAGAGTAGAAAGACTTAAGAAGCAATTTCTTTTAAAATGTATTATTTTTAGTATTTATAGTATTTTTTTATTTTGTCAGTGTATCAATTTCTGTGTGAAAACTGTACACCTTTTTTTTTTTTCAGTGTGTCTCAGAATAACAGGCTAAAGGTGTCTATTTACCCAATTTGTTTATGTAGTCCTTTTGTGAAAAATCTCACTGTAAAGTACATCTGATCAGGTCAAACTCAGAAAAACAATTGGACAGACGGCATTATCAGATTGCTTACAGCCATAGTTGGCCGGGGATGAAATCGGATCTGATGCAGAGACAGCTTGGATGACACCATGTTGCATCAGTAAATCATCTACTGGCCAGCTGTCCGACACATGGACCTGCGATTGCAATACAGCAAAACAACCAGCCATGTAGTCTGTGATTATAGTGCGCTATATCATTTAGAAATATCATAGTCTCCATGCATCATAGAAACACTCTCAGGTTTGTTCTATGGTGAGGAAGAACAAGTTTCCACGTGATGTTTGGAAGGAAGCCCACATGTAGTTACACAACAGTAACTTTACCACAGCTACTGTGGAGGGATTCTGCTGATTCAGACCACACATCCGTCAACACCTGCATGTTATTGAGTTGAGCTCAGATATCAGCTGTCTGCTGAACCGCTGCGATCAATAACAACGGTTCACCTCTGTCTGGTGTGTTTCTTTTCCTCTATTAACCTGTCACACGCTGACTCGCTGGATTATTGGGTTTTCAAATAAGTTATTCATGATGCTTACTAAATATAACTATTGCTGTCTCGCACGCAGTCGAGCATGTAAGCCTTTCAAAGTATGCTTGAGCGTGGAAGACAGAAATAGTGTGAATTATGACATAAAAAGTTTGACAGATAAGTGTTTATAAATATGACCTTACAGTAAAAATTTGGATTTACAAGGTAAAATTAAAAGATTAAAAAGTCAAAATTATGAGATACCAAGTATTAACAAGTAATTTTAGTCATAATTATGACTAAAGCTGCAATTATGAGATATGAAAGTATAAAATAAAAAGCCAAAATAATGAGATACTAAGTAATAATTATGGCCTAAAAAGTAGAAATTATAACACAAAAAAGTTACAATTATGGGATAAGTATGAAAAGTCATAAATAATGAGATATAAGATGATAAATATAATTTAAAACTTTAAATTTTAGACTTAAAAGGTGAAATTATGATATAAATCAAAATGATGAGATAAGTAATAATTTAAACCAAAAAAGTAATAGTTTTGACATAAAAAGCCAAAATAATGAGATACTAAGGAATAATTGTGGCCTAAAAAGTAGAAATTATGATATAAAAAGTTGCAATGCAATTATGATAAATTAGATAAAAGGCCATATAATTATGACTATAATTATAATTAAATATAATTAATTATTTATTAATTAATATATAATAAATATAATTAAAATGTCAAATTTATGAGATACCAAATAAAAATTACTTAAAATGAAAAATTTTGACTTAAAGGGTAAAATTATGATTGTGACATAAATCAAAATTGAGATGCTAAGTAATAATTATACCTTAAAAAGTATAATTCATAATTAAGACAAGTAGCAATTATGAGATACGGAAGTCAAAATTATGAGATACTAAGTAATCGTTTTTAAAACTTATAACATAAAACGTCAAAATTATGAGATTGAGATACCTAAAAAGTACAAATGGCATACAAATTTGAAATGATGAGATAGAAAGTCAATTATGAGATATAAAAATGCACAATTATGAGATAAAAAAGATGGAATTATGAGATACTTGATAATATTTGCAGGCAATTTGGTACATTTACTAGATAATTATGACATAATTGAAGTTATGGGATACTATGAAATAATTACACCCTGAAAAGACAGAATTATGACAAAAAGTCAAAATTATTAGATAAAGTCAAAATTATGACATTACATGACATTAAACTATTCAGACTTTTTATCTCCTAATTTCTACTACTTCTTTCATAATTTAGACTTTTTGTGTTAGAATGATGACTTGGGATGTCATAATTAGATTTTTTTTTCCGCCATAATTTCATTCACCAAAGCAGGATTTTATTTGGTATTTGTATTTATTTGGTATAATTTATTTGGTATTTGGTGAAAATGAGAGTATGGTTGATTTACCGTTTTGTTTTGGTCTCTCTACAGGTTTGCCCAGCGATGGAAATGAAAAAGGGACAGCGGATCCTGGAACTGAATTTCGTTTCGTGACCGCTTCCAAAAAGCAGAAGTGAAATCAAATGACTTGATATCTCTATTTAAAACCCCTCACAAGGAAATGCTATGCAGGCTTCTTTATTAACACGCTCATTTTCTACTCCGGATCCTTATGCAAGTCTTCCAAACTGACCATGCGTTTTCCTGCTCCGATCTCACCAGCAATGGTTTCTCATTCCTCTCGTTCTCTGCTGTGACTGTGCTGATGTTTTGGACCAGATGTCCTCAAACAAATATATCCCGTCTGCACCTACTGTTTACCAGACAGTACAGATGTAAATAGTTAGATGTTCATAATGCAGCACTAGGATCGACCGAATGTGGTGAATGCTCTAAAATATTCACAGGAAAACAGAGAAGGAAGTTATTATAAAACTCACAAACATGAAGACATACTGTGAACGATATAATGTGAATGACTGGTTACAAAGTGGCCCGTCTCTCCTGTAGGTGTAAATGTATCCGACCCGAACAACAGCACATCTTTAAAAAAATAAAAAACTCACCCTTTGTGCCTTATATTTACATTTTTAGAAAGTTTGGATTAGTTCTCATTATTATTTAATTTTTTTTTTTAAGGATTATTTTTTTTATATATAATTTTGTTTTATTCTAAATGTCACAATTTTTTTTCAGCATTTGCAAAATAATATATATATATATATATATATATATATATATATATATATATATATATATATATATATATATATATATATATATATAAATCTATTAATGCAGTTACAAGTTTTGTCAAATAACTTCATTTTCTTTAACCCAAATCCTCCCATTTTTAGCCACTTCATCTAAATATAGATCAGGTATTAACAAAAGCAGACTATTATTTGTACTAATGCCATTGAACAGGAGATTATTTGATTTTCTATGCAGACTCGACTGTTGACGTTGTGTAAATAATTAGGTGAGGGATCAAATAAGTTTTGTTGTTGTTAACCTTGGTTTTCATCTGACTTCACCTTGTTGTAGCAAAATGTCTGATTTCCTTTTGGCTCTTCACATCAAAAAAGCTTTAAAACAATTGTTACATTCACATTGTCTGGAGTGTTATGGTTCCGTTGGAATGGAACTGTTTGAAATGTAGCGCCTCACATCATGTGATTCCATATGGAATGTTGCATGATGGGCGTCGTTGAGTCACTGTAACTTGATTTCTCTTAACCCAAACACACTACTTTAGAGCTGTGCCAGATATCAGATAAAGACCTTTGTAAAAAAAAAAAAAACTTTAAATTTAAAGATGCATGTTAATTGTACTCCTGATCACATTCAAGGTTGAAAGAATAGTTTTGCCAAAAATGTACTCTTTCAGGCCATCCAAGATGTAGATGATTGTTTCTTCATCAGATTTGAAGAAATGGATATAGATCTTCTATATAGCAATAGATCTTCTGCAGTGAATGGGTGCCGTCAGACTGGAGTGATGTGGATTTAACTAGGAATGCACCATATATCGGCCACCATATCGGTATCGGCCAATAAATACTAAATTTTTCTGTTATCGGTATCGGCCCAATAAGAAATTTTGGCTGATATCTTAAAGGCGATAAATAATGCATTATTTTCTTCAGAAACACTTGACTTGAGATGACTTGTTTGCATTATTTATGCATTATGTTATTTATTTGTAAGACTTTTTATGATGAAATTTAGTAATGGGAGAGTAAAACTATTTTTAAAATGTACACTGTTCAAACTAGGCTGCTTATGTTGAAGTGTTTGGGATGTGGCTTTTAATGATGAGACCTTTTTTTGTAATCAGGCTCTCAAAAAGTATATAAAAATTTGGGTATAGACTTATCAGCCAACAAAAAAAATTTATCAGTTATCGGTATCGGATAAAATTTTCATATCGGTGCATCCCTAGGATTAACGTTACTTGTGGATTATTGTGATATTTTTATCAGCAGTTTGGACTGTTTTTATTATGGTTCTGATTGAATGCATTGGATGCAATGGTTAAAATGTTGTGAAATTGTTGATTTGTTACATTTCTCCAAATCTGATGAAGAAACAAACTCATCTACTGTACATCTTGGAAGGACTGAGAAAATTTAGATTTTTAAGGAGAACTTCCAGCATAAAAGGTCACCGTAAGAAGCCATTCGCTATTTTTTCCTGTGAACTGGACATTTGTACCAGCCAGTGATAAATCGTTTTTCGTCTGTCAGTGTTTTGGTTTACATACTTAGTGTTTCTACCTCACTTTTCCTCACTATTGTGCGTTGCATTTAGTTCGGTCTTATGCTGTTCGCATCTTTTCAGTCGCAGTACTTTTATCCGTAGCATCTCAAATGCATTTCACTGTTTATGTTGTTTGTTTGTTTTTGTATTAACTAGTTGCAGAACCAGAACATTTATAGTAAAACTGAAAGGTCTTTGCATTTATCGTACACAATCTCTTTATTGATGGATATAGTTCCTCCTCTTCAGTGTTTCAGATGCTTTCTTCACTTATAGGGAACTAGTTCTAGTTGTTATTTTATCAAAACAAAATCCACAGGAAGTTGATGTTTTTCAAAGGACGTTCGAGGTCTGAAGTTGTTAGGATCAGACTTTTAGTGTAACTCACCTTGAAATACCAAAAAAAACCTCATGGACTCACAGTAACGACATGTCTCTTGTCCCTCAGGTGTTCACTGAAAAAAGTTTGCAGGTCAAACAAACAGGACGACTATTTAACAGTCCGTTCTCTCTCAGAATACTAACCTAACCAGAGATACGCACATTGACTAATCACTACAGACACGGAAACCAAACTGTTCTTTCTAGTTGTTTTCTTTCTGTCCGAGTTTCACAGATTATTTTGAGATTACAGAGGTTTTATATTGTACAAATGTCTTCTTGTGGTTAATATTGAACTGGTTTGGTTTATGATGCTATGAGCCATTTGATGTTTTTGCAAAGCAGTCTTTTTAAAATGTATGTAGTTTCTTGTTTTGTTGAAATAAAGAAATAGGAGCAAATATTTGTGTCTTGGTTGTTGTGTATTATGAGGTTTCATAAAGTCACAGTTATGCCTTTTTATCCTATAATTGCAGTCATAATTTGACTTTATTTCTGCTTTAATTAGACTTATCTGACAATTATGACATTTGTCATACTTTCTAAATTTTATGCTGTAATTATGACTTTTTATCTCCTAATTTCTATTTATGACACAATTACGACTTTTTATCTCATAAGGACTATCATAATTTTATCTATTTCTAATTTTTATTTGACTTCTTATCTCATAATTACGACTTCATATATGATTTTCACTTTTTATTGTCTAATTACTATTTATATCATATTTTTGACTTGTATCCCAATGACTGTCATTTCAATCAGCAAGGACAGTAAGTGTTAGAGAGCTGCTGTGATTGGATGGTGTTGTTACCATGACAACTGCAGCACACTTTAGGACAGATGATGACCAGTGTGAATGAAACACTCTTCACTCTTGTCTGTCAGGGTCACGCTGCCCTCAGACTCTCAGTGTTATTTATGCTTCAGGTTTAGATCAAGTTTATTTGATATTTCTTCTGTTCAATTAAGGAATTCAGATGATAAATGAAAAAAATAAAAAAGATTGACATTTCTCATTAAATGCACAATTTCGATTCAGTAACACAACAGTTAGTGTTCTAATGCACACAAAGGCTATATTTTTAAAATTGTAAATTCAGTAAAATTGTGAAATATTATTGCAATTCAAAATAGCTGTTTTCTATGTAAATACATTGTAAAATGTATTTTATTTTTGTGATTGAAGCTGAATTTTCAGCACCATTACTCCAGTGTCACGTGATCCTTCAGAAATCATTACTGATTTGCTGCTCAAGAAACATTTCTGATTATTATCAGTGTTGGAAAAAACTACTGCTTCACATTTTTGCGGAAAATGACATTTAATAAATTCTTATATAGAAAGTTCTATTGAATTGCATTTATTTGAAATAGAAATCGTCATAACATTATAAATCTCCTAACTTGTCACTTTTGTTCAATTTAATGCATGCTTGCTGAATAAAGTTATTTAAATGTTCATACAGGCCTACTAGAAGCAGAAATAGACTTTCATGTTTTATTTTTGTTTTTGTTTTTTACATGAAAACTTTGTGACGTGATGCTAAATAATAAATTTGTTTATTTCTGCTTTGATGTTGATGAAGTATTACTTGAGCTGGTGCACAAAGTCATTAAAACAGAAGATGAAACGAACATATTAGATGATAAATGTGTTTCATCAGATGAACATCATCTTGTTGATGAGCGTGACTCTTTAGTTGTGTTATTCATCACTGAGATGCTCCACGCTCTTCATTATCTGGACAAATGTCAAATTAATTGGCGCTCATTATTCATTAGTGAGATTTTCTCTTTTTTTTTTTTTTTGGTCAATTGTATGATCGATTGTCTCTGATTGAAGTTTGATTAGTTTCTGTGAGTTTAATAAATAAACCTCGGGAGACCCTTTGTATTCAGTCTTTTCATTGTGCGTTAAGAACTACAGCGAGAAAGAGATGGGGAAGGTGGACGAGACAGACTTTCTTCTCATGTCACCGTCACAAAAGACTATATCAACACATCACGAGCATAGCGTTTTTGTGCTTCGCTGTGATTAAAAGGACCAGCATTGATCTCGCTTATGGACGGACGTGGTTTGAAATGCAGAAAAACAGCCGAATAAACAAACACCAGGCCAGAGTCCCTGTTAATGAGGCCGTGGAGCAGGACAGACAGACTTCAGGCCTGATCTCTCGAGTTGAGTCACAAAAGAGCCGAAGCTTTGAGAGGCGCCAGAAGAGCTGAGAGCTGAAAAGGTACAAAAAAACTAATGGACGACACTTTATTGTCTGCAGCCTTTTCACATGCTGAGTCAGTGATAAAGGAGACAGACTTGGTGATCCATTAAAAAGTCGAAACTTCATTTGAACATCTGTGTGTGAATTATGTGTCTTTAGCACATTCATATATATTATTTGATGATTAGGCTAATTGTGTGTGTGCATGTATGTATATTAATAGTTAGATATTAATAATATATTATATAATAATTACTCTTTATAACATTAGTATACAATATTATTAATATAATATAATTTATATAAAATATTTAATATAATATATATAATATTTTGATGTATTTTTATACACACGTATATAAACAATATTAGTATTACTTAAAAATTATTTTTTAATTAATTCAATTATAATATTAAAATTGATAGAATTTTATAAAAATGTAATGAAAAGATAGTCATATATATACACACACTCTCTCTCTCTCTCTCTCTCTCTCTCTCTCTCTCTCTCTCTCTCTCTCTCTCTCTTTGCCATTCAAAAGTTTGGTATCAATAAGATTGGAAAGGTTTTTTTTTTTTTTTTTTTTTTTTTTTACATTATGTATTTGAACTTTTAGGTTGAAAATATTGGATAAAAAATATGTTATTTTGACTGTTATTTATTGCAATTTAAAATAACTGTTCTATTTTAATATACTGCATTTATTAGATCAATACAGTTAAACAGTAATATTGTGAAATGTTATTAATATTTTATTTATTTTTGTTTTATGTTTGGAAATCATTCTAATATGCTGATTTGTTATGATAAAAACTTTGCTCCGCTTCGCGTCGGGGTCCTAATCACCCTGTCGGTGTTTATTCTGCGAGAACAACCAGCTGGATGTACATTATCCCTTACACACACACACACACACACACACACACACACACACACACACACATATATATATATATATATATATATATATATATATACATATATATACACACACACATTGAATTTAAATAGTTCAGTATAACCAGTATAAAGTTTTGTTGATGTTAATGATACTGTACATTTACACTTGAAACACCTGAATGAAAAATGCAGCAACTGATGCGTCATGATGCTTTTTAACCTCAAAACATGTTGCAAAAGTCATATCATTAATGTCCTTCAGCATTTAGTTGTGTCCAGAAATAAAATATGAAATACACTCCAAATGAAAACAGGTGAAAAAAAAAAGTATGAAACCCAACAGGACAACCTAAAACAAAACTGTATCTGATTAGTAGCTAGTAACCTAGGTGTACAAGATCACTTTGACTAGTACAAAGACCTGAAGAAAGCCTACTGCCAAACACATCTGCTGCTTTAACAAGTTGCAGATGCAGAAAGGAAAATGTGAGAGATGAGGATGAGAAGAGAGAATGAGGCAGAAGTGAGACAGTAATGGTCATCTTCTGCTGGTGACCTGACAGACGCAGACAGACAGAGACGAGCAGGACACCATGTCCCAGAACAGTTTGTGTCAGCTGACAGATCTGACCCACTTCTACAATCCCAACTCATCTGACCGGAGCGGCCCTCGGCCCTCGGCCCCACACTTCACAAAAACACGCTTTTTTCCTGACACCAGATTATGTGACCGTTTCCACGACGACATAATCTGTAGCATAAACTCCTGATTTTCATATGGAATTGATTTTCATTGATACATATATATTGCTGAGAGATACTATATTTTGATGTCAACAGTGAGATTAGAAAGTTCTTGCAAAAATGACAGAATTGTTTTATAAACATCTTCACTGTTCAGCAGTTAATTAAACTGTGAAAAGTATTTATTATTCTGATTTTATAAATGTCCACTTAACCAAAACTATATTTTAAAAAAAAGCATCCAGAAAACTTGTTTACATATTTGTATCATCACATACTTGCATGGAATGCACAGCAGTTTGTTTCACTAAAAGGTGTTGACCTAACACTGCAGGATCCAGGCTCTTCCGATCCGCTTCCTCACAGCTCCTGGACGAGGTTAATCCTGTTTTCTGGGAACAGCTAATCTGTTCTTGGCCCAGAGGAAAGTGACACAGCACAAAGTCAAATCAGACCACAAACAGTTGTCTTCACACGCTGTGGAAATACCATGTGTCATGCATGAAGAAGTGGCCCCCAAAAGTAGCTATTTGACGCTTAAAACTGCTATATGTGTTTTTTCAACCACTAGATGTCTCATGAGAGCAGTGCATCTCAAACCAAAACAAACTCTTAACATGTCCAGAAAACGGGAACTATAATGAAGCGTTTGGGATTTGTAAATAATATAAAGTAATATAACGTACAGCTAAAGTATTCACCGCATTTCATGTCTGTATCACTTTGCCAGATGATTTCAGTAATTTCAAAGGTCCTTGAAGCTTAAAACAGCAAAATAAACAAAACACACAATGACACTGACCAAGCTAACAAATATAGTAAAAAAACAAGATAAAAATGATCCATTTCCATGCTTATTTTGCCACAAAATTACTCTGCTTCGCATCGTGGCTGCATAACCACCTCGGTTGTGCATTAGGCTATTTTCTAATAATTCAATTGCCCGTCATCAATTATTCATTATTTATATAAAAATGCATAAATGTATAAAATGCATAAATGTAAATGCTCAGATGCAGAAACCCTGGATCTAATGCTGTGACATTCATACATTTTTAAGCATGGCTCCAAAATGTTTTGGCACAATTTTTAGGACACAAACATGTGCTGATACCCCTTGGTAATATTATTATTATATTATTTCAACAAGACCAGATGAAACTTCTAAATTATCTAAGCTAACAGAGTGTGTTAAAAATGTAAAAGATTGGATGACCAATAATTTTCTCCTATTAAATTCAGATAAGACAGAGATATTACTTATTGGACCAAAAAGCAGTACACAGAATCTCGTAGATTACAATTTGCATCTAGATGGATGTACTGTTACTTCCTCTACTGTCAAAAATCTGGGTGTTATATTAGACAGCAACTTGTCGTTTGAAAATCATATTTTCCATGTTACAAAAACAGCATTCTTCCATCTTAGAAACATTCCCAAGCTACGAAACATGTTACCTGTTCCTGATGCAGAAAAGCTAGTTCATGCGTTCATGACCTCTAGACTGGACTATTGTAATGCACTGCTAGGTGGTTGTCCTGCATCCTCAATAAACAAGCTACAGGTAGTCCAAAACGCAGCGGCTAGAGTCCTTACCAGGTCAAGAAAATATGATTATATTACCCCAATCTTACAGTCTCTGCACTGGCTGCCTATTAAGTTCCGTATCAGTTACAAAATATTATTACTTACCTACAAGGCCCTTAATGGTTTGGCTCCAGTGTACTTAACTAGTCTTCTACCACGCTACAACCCATCACCCTCCCTAAGGTCACAAAACGCTGGACTTTTGGTAGTTCCTAGGATAGCAAAGTCCACTTAAAGGAGGTAGAGCTTTTCCACATTTGGCTCCCAAACTCTGGAATAGCCTTCCTGATAATGTTCGGGGTTCAGACACACTCTCTCTGTTTAAATCTAGATTAAAAACACACCTCTTTGGCCAAGCATTCAAATAATGCATCTCATAATTTTGTACTTTAGTTACATCTGACTAAATGCACATTTTCATTCTTCTCCTTGGGGTTGAACACATCATTTTTTGTTTAGCTGGAACAGCAGCTACACTAATTTCTCTCTATTAAGAAATATAAGTTTGGTAAAACTTTACTTAAAGCCTTTACGTATAATGCGCTATTAAAAGGTATAATGCCTTATAATTATTCATAATGTGCATTGTAATGCATTATATCTTGTAAATAATAATAACCAAATTTAAAATGCATAGTGTAAAAATGAATTGACAAGTGTTATTAACTGTGGTTCATACAGTGCATTACAATGCATAATTACTTCATTAAAACAGATTTTATAATGCATTATAAATAAAGGCTTTAAGTAAAGTGTTTCTGAAGGTTTCACTAACTTTACGGATGCTGAAAACTGTTGTGATTGTTAAAGGTCATCAATATCCTTCAGAGGCCTGTCTGTAAAGACCTTTAACCCTCTGGTATATTTATGTCTCATTAAAGAGCCGTTTGCATGCTGACTAATATTTGTTATGCTTGTATTGATGTAGTTTGTCATCCAGATATTTATGTAATTCCTAGTTTAGAGAGCATTTAGACCCAGAGGAGTCTGGTGTGGGTAAATAAAAGGTGGCACACAGTAAAATATTGCTGCTGCACGATGACAGAGCGCCTGCAAGGTGTTGTGGTGGGATGTGGGAGTTGTTCCCACTCTGCGCCGGTGGCAGCAGCACACAGCCGCCCACTAAGAGTCATGGCAGAGGCCAGATCTCCATGACTCTGTGCTCAGTGCTGCGAGGGACATGAGCAGGTTACAAACACTGTAGGAGGAGTAACCCTCGGACACCCAGCAGTGCGCTGTGCAGTGGGCATGAGTTTATTTTTGTTAATACCTCTGATAACGTGTTGGTTTCAGGTCCTGGTGCATGTTCATCAGGACATCTTGGGCTTTTTTCTGTCACACCAAATATGCTGTATGTTGTTTAATTAAATGATTTAATAAAGTTAATTTAATTTATATGAATTTTTATAAATACTAATATATATAAATATACACACACACACACACACACACACACATATGTATTTTTTTTTATACTAATATATATAAATATACACACACACACACACACACACACACTTGTTTTATATATTATTATATTAATATATTATATATTATATTATACACACACACATATAAATATGTAATTATTCTAATGTATATCGTTATAGTACTTTACTACATTTGTACATTATTTAACATTATATAAATACTAAAACAATAAATGCATATCTTAAAAAAGACGAAAAGAACAAATGTACAAATAAATGCACAAATTATTAAACGATTTAAATTGTTGATATATTGTTGTATTATACGACATAATGCATATGCATATGCACTGATATATATTTAATATATTAATATAAATATATAGATATTGTAGAAATATCATATTAACAAGAAAAAAAGAAGAAACAGAAAAAGAAGAAGAGTCAAACATACAAATGACTTGCAAGAAAACTTTCTTCAGCTTTGTCTTTTGGGTAAGAACCATAGACTCTATAAAAACACGAGCACGATTTGATCCTGAACTGCGGAGGAACGGGCGCGCGCGCCCCCCAGCGGTGAACGCGCTGAAGACACGAGCAGCACAACAGCCGTGAACCACGGGAATATTTCTGCAGGACTGTGTAGTGCCTCATTCAGGGCGGATCTACCAGGGTGGCACTATTAGTAAAACATTGCTACTCCTAATTTAGCCCAGTATAAAATATTAGTTTAAGAATTACAAATTATATATCCTATATGTGTTGACCCCAATAATACATTTCAAGTGGCCAGATTAGATTAAATATCCTGCTTTTTCAGGATATTTATTATAAAAAATCTAGACATTTATTATTGTGGCACGAATAAAATAAATAAATAAATAAATAAATAAATAAAAACTTAAACTGCAAGCATATAGGCTATAATTGTAATAATACATGAGAAAAAAATGAAAGAGCCTAGAGATAAAGGTTTCAGATAAAGTTTTGAGCTGCATATGATATTTTCACATTCAACTGAAATTTACACCCTATGAAATGTGATCCTAAGTCTTGATCTGAATCAAATGATTCACGAACCATTATCCTGAATCAAAAGATTGTGATGTCGAAATACGAAAGTGACCCTTTTGAACCGGTTTTTGTTGGTGAACCTTTTGAACTGAATTACGGAAGTCACGAGTTTGAGTTTGAAGCAATCGGAGCGGCTCCAGTGTAAATGACTCACTCCAATGAATCGGTTTCAGCTTTCCGCTTCCTATGACATATTTATACTGCAAAGTCAGTACTACTACTTGCCCAGCTCGCTAGTTTTATGAGATTAATTGAATTGATTGAGGAAAAGTATGATGTTTACAAATAAAAGGTCAATTTTTCCATTCCAAAGGTAATGTCTGTAGATGTTTTCTACTTTGGGACATCCAACATAAATCTATCCGAATATTGAGGTAGTTTACCCGGTTTTTTGATAACTTTCAAAACACTCCATTAACATGACGAGCTGCACCTCAAAATACAGAAACATTGTGCATTATGATCGAGTTTGTATCTTAATTAATCTGAAATAGTTTGACCTCTGCAGTTCAGTTAGGTTTCTATGCATGCATTTCGATATGTTTCTATCATTAACTCCACACGTCCAGGCTTTATGTGTGATGCATCTTCAGTCAGTATGTATGACAGTATATTTGATGCACACCGTCTTGTCTCAACCAGTACAATCTCTGTAAAGAAACGTGCACCTTGCTGGAGTCTGAAGGCATATTTATGATTCTGGATTAAAGTTAATTCTAAGCAGAAATGACCAGAGGAAGAGCAAGCAGGTGGGTTTTATGACTGCATAAATTGTTTGCATCTGTTGTTGCTGCACAGTGTAATGGCTTTCCACTAAAGTGCTGTTAACGTTTGTCTTGAGGAGCGCCAGAGCTCTTGATTTAATATCTGTGTGGATTTTCAGCCCTGGAGAGCCTCAGCATTCATAGACTCTCTCTGCTGGGGATCAAGCTGTTTATTTCTGAAATAAGATTCGGGACCTGGAGATCTCGATCATTTTATAGCTGTAAAGATTTCTGACTATTATATATTAAAACAAAAACACACACAGCCTGTGCAAATGAAGTACTTGCTGCAAGGAATGTTATTTCAATGCACACACACACACATACAAAAGATTAAAATGTATTATGAATAATAGATGACTTCAGATATAATTTAATAAAATTCAACATTATATAATGTAATATAATAATTGCATTACTTTTATTTTTTTCTTTGTGTATAATAATAATATGTGATATAACATAATTTACATGAATTTCGTTTAATATAATGATCAAATGTAAATATAATATGTTGTTTTAAAAACGTTTTTAACATCAAAAAGTAAAACAATTATAGAACAGGTTATTATTATAATAAAATATTTTAAATGAATTAATTAAATGTCACAAAATAGAATAATAAAAATGATGTAATAATAAAATATGTTGTACAATATGTTGTCTTAAAAATATTATTTTACATAAAAAAGTATAAGCTAGTATCAATCAATCAATCAGTAAATAAAAAATGATTTAATAATCTTAAATAATTGTAAATAGATAATTGTAAATAATGAAAAAACTGCAATTAAACATAATTTTAAATAATTAATTTAAATGGTAAATTAATGAATAAATAATCATAAGTAGTTTAACAAATAAATAATATTACAATAATAGTTAAATAATAGTTTTTAAAAAATATGAATTAAAAACAAGTTGTGAGTTCTTTCAAGAAAACTTTTGTTCCTTTTTCAGCTTTGCCTTTTTGGTTAAAGAAAAGGAGTGCAATTTTGATCTACGTGCAACAGACACAAATGAATAACCACAAATGAACAGGTCAGATCCATGCATACATACACACAAACAGATTAACATATAATATAACTAATAATAGGTGATTTCAGGATGACAAAGTATGAAAAAGCAGCTAGCTGAGACCGTGCATCTGTGTTTTAGTGTGAGTATTAATGCCACTGAAGTTTAATTCCTGTCTTTGGTGATAATGAGTCAAGAGAGATTCATAAAAAAACATTAATTAACACACAAAGGGTCTGTCGTGCGTCATTAGAGGACACACAACCCTAAAAACTCTTCCCAATGTCAGCCGAGGACAAAATCAGTGAGCAGCGGATCTGAGCCAGCCTTTCAATTCCAGAGTCACATTGTCTTCAATGAAAGCTATTACCATCACAGACATTTACAACAGTCTGAACTGAAACTCTTTTTGGCTCAGATAAAGTCAGTAAAATCTTCTAATATATCTATCCTATATATATATATATATATATTATGTGTGTGTGTGTGTGGTGTGTGTGTGTGTGTGTGTGTGTTTTACTGTATATGTGTGTGGTACACATTATATATATATATTATATATATATATATATATATATATATATTATAATATATGTGTGTGTGTGTTCATATAATATACATTTATTAAATTGTATTCTAAAGAATGTATTCTTTCTATAACTTAAATTACATTAAAAACAATATATAAAATATATAAAAAAAATATTTATATATATAATGTAATTTAATTTAATTATTTTACACATTAATTTAATACTTTTTTCCAAGCACATTTTACCAATGAAGGCTGGAAGTGAGAAAAAACTCCTTTTTCAGGTTTGTTTTAAAAACAAAACAAGGGGTTATTAGGGGGGTTTAATTTTATTATTAAAGTATTTTTATATTAATAGTTATTCTTATTATTATTATTATTATTATTATTATTATTATTATTATTATTATTATTATTATTTTACAGATAAATTGAGCCAAAAAAAGATTATGAGAAGGATGCAATATTAATGCAATACTAGAATTTGCAAGGTTAAGGCACGAACATTGGACAGCAAAATGCTCTTTGGGTAAGAAAAATAAAAACAGATGGAGAGGGAAAGACATGTTAAATGCAAATGAAATAAGAATTAAGGCGAAGAATTAGGTGTGAAACCATCAATTATTTTAATAGCGAGTTAATGTGGCACATACAGCTCTCAAATGAGACTGATTTGTGAGAACAACTCTATATAATATATTGTTTCAAAACGCCGGCCTCATAAAGGAAACATTATTGCTGTCATGTGTGGAACAGATTTCAGCTTTATGAAAACAGAGTGACTTTCAGTGGTTTTATTATTGTCTTCTCTTTGAATGTGCAGCAATCCTCAGAGCACTGGAGGTAAAGATCACTGAGCTGGATATTTCTCGATGGCTGGTTTGAAGGTTTGGGACGAGTTCTCCGTCTTCATTCGCTGTGTGTAATCCAGCACCGGAGCGATGGGATGCTCCTCGGATGTGTGGGTGTTTACGGCGCTCATGACGGATGTGGTGGTTTGCAGGATGAGGTAAAGCTCTCCGGCCCGCTGGAATGCAATAATCCTGCAGTTTTAGGCCGAGACTTCATCATGATGAGGACCATCAATCTGAACATCAGGCCTGCAGAGACCCCACTGCATCAAACACTGAGACCATGAGAACGTGTTGTCATGGTGGGGGGCATCATTTTTTAAATTTGGAAGGGAAAAAATATTACTAATAAGAACAGAAGCTTGTCTGTAAAGAGTTGTAAGCCAAGAACCAAACCCATACGCCCTGAGATAAATTCACAAACTCTGATTTGAAACTCAAAGTTTAGGAAAGTTTAAATAAGTAAATAAATAAATAAATAAATAAATAAATAAATAAATAAATAAATAAATAAATAAATAAATAAAAGCAACAATACAGTAAATAAACAAACAAAGAAACCAGCTCAATCTAAAATAATTTGATATGAATAAATGTAACTAATAAATAAATATAAAAATTTAAATAATTGAATAAATCTTAAATATGTTTAATGTTAAAATAAAAGGTTGCATGTTAAAATAAATCATTATCTATCTATCTATCTATCTATAGAGGTTGTTTATGTTTATTTATAAATAAAAAGTAATAGTACAAAAACAAACCATCTTAGCTTAAAATAATTGCAATAATAAATAAATGCAAATAATGAATGAAAATGAATGAATAAGTGTTAAATATTTAAAATAAATTATTAAATTTAAATCATAAATAATTAAACAATCTTAAATAATCCTAAGTGAATAGATTTAAATAACAATAAATAAAATAAAATACCGAAATTAAAACAACAAACAATCTTAAAAAAAAAACATTTTTATAAATAAATAATTCTAAATATATCATTTGAAATAAGTGGATAAACACATTTAAATAAATAATTTTTAACATTTAAAATAAATAAATACATTTAAACAATTCATAAACAATCTTAAATAATAAATAATAATAATAAATAATAATTAAATAAGCATTATTAAATCATCTTAATTTTATATACATATGTAAATCTAATATAAATATGTATAATTTAATTATATAATATATAATCTTTATAAATAATATATTTATATAATAATTAGCAATAAATATTTAAATTATCACTGATTAATATTATAATAAATTATTTATATAATTTCATAATTATAATTAAATATATTAATCATTTAAATATATAATATATAAATTATATTATTTATTATATATTATTTATTTATTTATTGTATTACTTTACTGTACTTGTCTGCTCTTAATAAAACACCAGGTATCACAACTGATACTTTTTCTTTCAGATCCTCTACAAAACAGAAGGCACGACATGAAACCCGTTTGCTTTTGCAATTAAGCCTGTTTGTTTTGTCCTGCGTCAGAAAGCCGAGGTGCTTTGACTCAGCCGAGTGGACGTCACTCTCAGGATGGATTAACACGACACAAGACGAGCAGAAAGTTCAAGTGCTGTTTGCTTTGGTGAGTGAATATCCCATCTGATGGATCTGATCCCGCCGCACAGATGAACTGTGAGATGTTGACATTTGCTTTGTGCTTTATGTAAATGTTAATCAGTCCTGCTGAACAGTGTTGATATTATGAGGAGATTCTAGCGCTGGAGTATTTGGACAAGTGTTTTAATCCTGTTACGCTTGAATGAACAGAAATTAATCTTTTTTGAGGCCCTTGAACACGTCAATACAGCATCTTCAGATTTGCATTTAAGGTTTTTTTTTTCATTTGATAGTGTTGGGCTGCAGTGTTAGTATCATTTAGTATCATTAAGAGTATTTTTTTTTTTTTTTTTTTTGTAATTTTAGTTGTTTCTATGTGTGTTTCTATGTCTATATATATATTTTATAGTTATTGTATAGTACGCTTTTATTTATTTTTATTTCAGGTTTAGTTTTAGTTATTTTGAATGAGATGTTGCCTTGGCAATTGGCTGAAATAATATATATATATATAATTTTATTTTAGTTATCATTCATTGTATTTCAATAATTATTTTGATTATTATTTTTTTTTTAAATAATAATAATAATAATATATAGGCATATATAGGCACTATACTAAATACTATACTTACTAAAATCTAATATATAGGACTTTAAAGCTAGACATAAAAGCCACTAAACTCCCATTTGAACTGGTTTTATTGGTCGATGAACATACAAGACAGTCACTTACATTGAGTCCATTAAAACAGTTTGTCAACAGTTTTATTGAGTTACACTGCCATCTAGTGATGTCTGGTGTGTCCAACAGCTTTATAATCTGAGTTATTATTGATGGAGAAGATCGATAATATATCAGCGATCTTCCATCACAATTGTAAACAAGTGTGCATAGAAGTTCTCACAGCAACAAATAAGAACAATACTAGACAATAACCATATATTTATGAAAATGACCAACAAAGGTCATTTTAAAAAATTCTAATACATAAAACATAATCAAGTAAAACAAAAAAAACCATTCCAGTTCATTCAGGTGTTTCTATCCAAGTTTTTACCATCACATTTATATGAAGAGTTTGGACTTTAACACAATATAAATGGCATTTAGCCTGCATATAAAAAGATGTACATACTAATACACGTCATGTTGAACTTCACTGAGAGTATAGGCTACAGAATGTCTTTTTCTTAAATTGTTCATTACAACAAACGCTATACTGTAAATTTCTTAAAATCATGAGTCATGCAAAAGCTTAATGCCTGCTGCATCAAACGCTCCACAAAATCAACAAGAAAATAATTTGCAGTGAAATAATCATCCTTAATGTAAACCTAAGAAGACATTGAGATGAATAGATGATCAAAAACTGGTTACTTGCATGAGATTATCTTAAAACATCTGAAAAGGGTTTCTTTCACTATAGACTCCTATAAAGCTGCAGTAGAATGAGGTAAAATCATCTGATGTTTTCGCTACAGTTTTAACTTCTTAATGTGCTGTATATTTGTCAGTCATAAATAAATGAAAAACATAAGAAAAAGGGAAGATTTTTGCGCACCAAAATTATGGCATGGTTTATAATTGAATATTTGCATCTATTTTTTACATTTAAATAATAATATTTTCAAAACACAAGCTGGTTGTTGTGCATTTAAAACAGAATATGACAAATATGCATCACATTAAGTTTGTTGATTTATGTTAAATCTGTAGTGTGTTAAAACTAATCCAAATGCAAATGTAATACAGCCCGATTTTTTATATGTAATTGTAGGTCTTTTTTTTCCTTGCATGTTTTATAGTGGATAATAATGCCATCTCAGCCTTAAATCAAGTCTTTGGTCATAATGAGTCAGAAGTTTTTATACAACACAGATTCTGTTTTAATGCTGAAGTGTAATGTCACTTTAAGACATGCACAAATCCTACCAATGTCAGCTAAGAGCAATATCACTCAAGATATGAGACAAATGATGTTTGCGGAAAAAAAAATACACTCATTTGGCCTAATCTGCAAAAAGCTGTTCATTTATCTGTTAATCCTCTCTGAGACCCGTGTAGACGCCCAAAGAGAGTGTCAGAAATTAGGGCTCAGGGAAAAGCGCTTCTGAAAGTCTTAAAATGCCAGAGACAAGTTGATAATGAATTGTTTTTATCGTCTGTTTTTTTCCCAAGTTAAAAACTGTGTGGTTGTAAGAAACAAATCCATCAATTAAGATGTTTTTAACTTTAAGCGCCACTTTTGGCCAAAATCAAAGTCCATATTGTAAGAAACAAATCTTTCTATTGTGATGTTTTTAACTTTAAGCGCCACTTTTGGCTGTTTTAGACTGTTTTGGCTTGTAAATGGTGCTTGATCTGTGCATATTTCTCTCCCAATTCAGACAAGAAGACTGGAGAAAGCAATATTATGGATTATGGACTCATATTTTTGGCTGGAAGCACTGGTTGGTGCTTATTAAAGACATTAAAATGTCTTAATGGTGGATTTGTTTCTTATAAACACACAGCTTCTGGCTTCACAAGATGTTAGCTGATGGACTGGAGTGGTGTGATTATTGTGATGTTTCATTATCTGTTTGGACTCTCATTCTGACGGCACCCATTCACTGCAGAGGATCAACTTGTTGAGTAAGTGATGCAATGCTAAATTTCTCCTAAATCTGTTGAAGAAACAAACTCATCTACATTTTGGATAGACTTAAGGTGAATAGATTTTACAGCAAATTTAAATTTTTAGGTGAACTTTTCCTTTAATTTTGTTGAAGATTTAAATTTTTATGTGTTTTTTTTATTCTTATGGTGTTCTCATCCATATGGAAGCCCGTTGAAGCCCGTACTTTTCCACACTGAATAAAAAATAAAAAAAAGTAATTGTGAAATTCGCATTTACCTTTTTTTTAATTCAGTGGCGGAAACGTGCTTCCATACATCCACTTCAAACCCTCACAAAACAAGAGCCGCCAGCAGCCAGACGAGCATCACCAGAATTTCAGTTTCTATTCCTCTCTCAATTTTAACGTGCTCTTGAGTTGGCTCTTCAGGAACACAGAAAGGCTCTGTCATCATTCGTGGATGCTCAGGTAAGACAGTCGGAGCTTCAGTGTCGTCTGACTCGGGCTTCTCAGACGGATTAAAGAGATTCTCAGCCACTGTGTGGAAGAGAGAGTTTTGAGAAAAGCGTGTACAATAAAATATATAGTCATAGTTTAGTTTTTCATTTTATCTCATGCTGGATCTCAGTTGATAAAGTCTTCACATTACCACATATGTTGTCCTCACACAATGACAGCTTATCTGGACACTTTGAGCATGGCGCTCCAGACTCGTATGGCTTTCGTCCCTCATAATTTCCTCTGTAATGAAGGAAAAATAATTTTGATCAGAGTTTCTCAATGAGAGGGCCGCAAGATGGCTTAAATACAAGACAAAATAAGATGTTAAATATGCTTAAATAGCTAAAAATCAAGATGAAACTGACATTATATTTATTATTTTGTTACTTCAATTCATTTTATAGAACATAAAGAATTTTTTTAAAGTGAGATTTCTAGACCTACAGTTGAAAAGTTATGGAAAAACATGGAAATTTCTATAAAAAATATACATTTTTAAGTTATGTCAAGCTCTAAATTAAAATAATTGAATTTTATTTTGCTGAGGTATTGGCGTTTGTGAGTTAAAATATATTTAAAAGCCTCACATAAGCACATCACATAACAACAAACAAGCAGAAAAAGGCATTTAAATTCATTACTGAACCCTGAAGAACATCCAGTTCTTCAATCTTCCGAAATAAAATGTAATTATTTTGATTTTTAATATAATTGATTATAATTTTAATATGATTATTTTGATGATTTCATATTTATTTTTATTATTAAATGTATTTTTCATAATTATTTTGATTTTAATATAATTTTTACATACTTATTATGATTACTTAATATTTATTTTTAATGTAATTTATTTGTATTTAATTATTTAAATATATTGTCACTCCTATTGTTTCTGTTTATAAACTAAGTAAGGTTTGACAACAAGCAGTTAATCAGAAATGTCTTGCATAATGGGGGATACATAATACATAATTCATATACATAATGTGTATATGAGCCCGTATGACGCCCGTATGATGATGCATCTTATAACATAATAAATACTGTATAACTGCCCAGTTTGTGTTATAGAGTGTTTTAGAACACATTCTAGAACACTAAGGCAATGTTCAGTGTGGGTTATTCGAATGCACTTACGTAGGGTAATAATCACAGACAAGAAGAGTGGCCTTTTTAAAACCCAGACCCTCAAGAGTGTCACAGAAATGAGTAGCACAGCCGATTCTATTGCTGTCTGCCCAGACCATCTGCACAACAACAGAGAAACACATCATCACATCTGCATATTCATGCTGTGGAAACCAGTCAAAAACACCGAAGAGAAACAGAGTATACACACCTGAGTGTAATGGCCACACATTTTGTCTTCAGGACAGTTATTGGTTTCAAAGTCATAATCCACATGTTCCTGAAACCTGTGTGCGCAAAGAAATGAGTTGCAAATCTGCTTATAGATAATATTTCTGCATATCACAGATTTTTTATGTCTTATTTATGTTTTGGGGAAGGTATTGTCATACCAGTTCAGCAATGCTTTGGTTGCATTAAATGGTCCAGTGTTTACAAAGAGATTTTCTCCCAGACTGAGCTCCTCAAGTTGAGGGTTGTGATCCCAGATGCATTTTGCAGCGTATGCTTCTGCCACCACACGCAGTGTCTCGTCCCACACCTCAAACAAAACAAACAAGCTTGTTGGTGTTTGACATTAAGAATGATAATTTTTAATCAACTTTTAATTAAACCATTTAAAAGTTTTTTTTTACATAGATCAGTCATTGAGTGAATCTTGCAACTCTTGGTCATATTCCACCCTAATACCCAAAGAGGAATTGTTTTTTGTTTTTTTTACATATTTAATAAAAAAAAATTTATTTAATAAAAAAAATTGTTTTCACTTCCATGATGTAAAAAAAGTCTAATTTTAATGCTAAAGTTTATATATTGTAGGGTAAAGTATTTTTGTACTGTAAAGTATTTTATTTTTATGGTAGTGTTTGTTGTAGTTCCTTTAATTTATGAAGGAATGAATGAATAAACAAGCTTTGTTTTCTTCAAAAATGCAAAATAACTTTAAATTTGCATTAAAATATAATGCAAACAAAAAGTACTGTTCTCAGTACCACAATGCAAAAAAATAAAATAAAATAATAATAATGGTTTTGTTTGTTGTACTACCTTTAATTTATGATGGAATAAATAACTAAAACATAAATAAGCAAGCTTTTTTATTTAATCTTCATGCAAGACCTTTTTTTTTTTTTTTGCAGTGAAATATGACTCAGACATGTTGTTTGTGTAATCCACCCCACTGTTGTGTAAATGTGTGTGAACAAAATATGTTTCACAAGAGGACCAGAGACTCTTCATCTTTAAATCTCTGCTCTGAATTACATCCACAATACAAACACGAGGCCGTAAGATCAGATGACCACATGGGGTTTTATTAAAACACTCACACTCAGCACAACGCTCCTGCGGTTTCATATAACATTCACATTCCTCAGCATGTCTCACACACGTTGCACAACAGTATCATTGCATCCACACACTCACACACACACCATCCATTCAAAATCAAGTCACTTCATGATTTCTGTTCGAAAAGTCCCTCTTTATCAGATAAAGGATGGTCTCATTCATTATAATACCAGCTTTGTACTGCTCTGATTATTGCACTCACATGGCAAAGAGGTATGTTTCACACAGCTACAATGCTTAAAGGGACAGTTCATCCAAAAATGACAACTCTATCAGCATTTACTCACCATCAGGTGGATCCAAACCTGTATGAATTTCTTTCTTCTGCTGAACACAAAAGAAGATATTTTGAAGAATGTTGAAACTAAATAGTTTCTGCGCCCCATTGACTTCCATAGTATTTTTTTTTCATGCTATGGAAGTCAATGGCTACCAGCAACTTGTTTGGTTACCAGCATTCTTCAAAATATCTTTGTTTGTGTTCAAACAGAAGAAAGAAAGGTTTGGATCGACTTGAGGTTGAGTGGATGATAACACAATTTAAATTTTTGAGTGAACTGTCCCTTTAAAGGAGAGATAATGAGCGAGAAGTTTTCATTTGGTAAACTATAATCAGGATTACAGTATTACTTTGACTCCCTTGTGTTTCACATGGGATTGAATGTGCCATGAATATGCATGATGACTCAATTACCATGGATATTAATGTGATAATTATTGTTTAGAGCAGTAATGAGACAGTGAAAGATGTAATTGCAGTGATTGATGGCAGATGATGAGATGCTCTGACCTCGTAACTCACATGCAACACACAAACACTGAGCTCAGTTCCAAAACCAACGATCAAAACATTAACAGCCCTCATGAGACTTCACACACATGTGGATGGGAAAGATGTTTTCTATATATCACATAACATTCAAAAGTTTGGGGTCTTTTTTTTTTTTTGAATAAATTAATACATATTCAGCAAGGATGCATTAAATTGATCAAAAGTGACAGTAAAGATATATATTGAATGTTACAAAGAAAGGTAAAAAAAAATTAAGCATCACAGTTTCCACAAAAATATGAAGCAGCACAACTGTTTCTGATCAGAAATGTTTCTTGAGCAGCAAATCAGCATATTATGGTTTCTGAAGGACACTGAAGCCTGGAGTAATGATGCTGAAAATTCAGCTTTGATCACCGGAATAAATTACATTTTTACATATATTTACATAGAAAACAGTTGTTTTGAATTGTAATATATTTTCCACAATATTACAATTTTTACTGTATTTGTAATCAAATATTTAAAACATTTAAAAAATCTTACCGGCCCCAAACTTTTGAACGGTACTGTATAATAAATCTTAGAATTTCTAGATCTAAATACTTTATTAATCTATGAATGATAAAATACCTAAAATAAAAGGTTTGAATTTTGAAGAACATCCAATGCTGTCAAGCTCCAAGGCAGACAGAAAAAAGAAAATCTTACCTGCTTGAAGTAACATTGCCATTAAATAATGACAACATTTGCCTTTTTGCATGTACTTTTCCTTTAACTAAGACATCATATTCAGTAGCTCATGTACCAGTCTAGCTTACACCAAAAACACAAAGCCAAATGTGTTGTATTTCTCCTGTCAGGTGCATCTCTTACCACTTTCTGCATGAAGGCGGCGCTGGGCTGAACCTTAGAGCGAAGCTCATTGTGCATGTCGATGATAGTTGATTTCTCCTGCTCAGTCAGCTGACCAGCAGCTAAACTCAGAATGACCCAGAGCCCGGCGCTCCGGAGGGCCACGTTCCAATGCATGCTGCCTCTTCTCCCTGAGGAGCCTAAACAAGTCGTCGGGGGTCGGATGAAATCTCTTGGCTGCTCTTAGGTCTTTCACTCGCAGTCCTTAACGTCTTGAGTGTCTGTCTCTGGACTGTTAGTGTGTGGAAGAGGGAGAGAAAGTTAGTACGGGACACACTCAGCACTCCCACCCTCTCGCCCCTGTATTTAAGCCGCCCATGGTCGTATTACACATCTCACACACACATAAACTTACTCGTATTACTCGTTTTCCTTACCTCACCAGAAATCTTCACATAACTCATTGCTAGCCATCTGACAAGTCAAGCAAGGATCTCTAAAACGCCAAAGATTTCAATTAAGATTGTTTTAGTCACTCGGCGTGTCATAGCAGATCTGCTTGAGGAATGCCTGAGATAACGGGGATTTGATTTGACCTGCCAGTATTGTCCATGCAGATCCTGGTCTCATTTCCTCAGTGCCAGGCTCTGCTGTCTCCGGCAGGGATTCACCCTTATATTCAGCCCGTGCACACTACAGAGGGTCCCTCCCTGCCACCGGTTACACAAATCCAGCTCTGGTTTACTGTAAGTGACGCCAGTGGAATTCTTTAACGCCTTACTGGCTTAGAGGATTATTTGATTGGAAGGATAAGGTCTGAAATATTAAAAAATTATTAGCTCCTTTGGTTGCCCTTCATCTCGAGTCACAATATTTCAAGCTTTTTCTGAAGAAAATGTGAAGGAAAATTATTTAAATTAGAATGAGAGGTGTTTTTTTTCTTGTGCAAAAATCATCAGTACTAGTTCTGTGGGTGGTTGCTACTGGATTCCTACGTGATTTTGGGGGTGTTGCTAAGGTGCCATGGGGTTGTGGGTGGTTGGCAGGGAGTTGCTATGTGGTTGTTAGGGTGTTCTGGATTATTGCTAGGAGGCTATTACTGTTTTCTGTGTGATTGTTGGGGTGTTGCTAGGGTGTTGTGAGTGGTTGCTAGGGAGTTTATGTTTGGATTCTAGGGTGTTCTGGATGATGGCTTGGGGCTGTTACTGTGTTATGGGTGGTTGCTTGGGTATTACTACAGTAGGTGGTTGCTAGGATGTTGTGGGTGGTTGCTATGTGGTTGCTAGGGTGTATTGGATGATTGTTAGGGGGCTGTTACTGTATTCTGGGTTGTTGCTGGGGTGTTGCTACAGTAGGATGTTGCTAGGGTGTTCTAGGAGTTGCCAGGGAGTTGATGTGTGGTTGCTATGGTGTTCTGGATGATTGCTAGCAGGCTATTATTGTGTTTTGGGTGGTTGCCAGGAAGTTGTTATGTGGTTACTAGGGTGTATTGGATGATTGTTAGGGGACTTTTACTGTGTTCTGGGTTGTTGCTGGGGTGTTGCTACAGTAGGATGTTGCTAGGGTGTTCTAGGAGTACCAAGGAGTTGCTGTGTGGTTGCTAGGGTGTTCTGGATGATTGCTAGGGGGCTGTTACTGTGTTCTGTGTGTTTGTCAAGGAGTTGCTATGTGGTTGATAGGGTGTTCTGGTTGATTGCTAGGGGGCTGTTGCTGTGTTATGGGTGGTTGCTTGGGTATTACTAAAGTAGGTGGTTGCTAGGATGTTGTGGGTGGTTGCTATGTGGTTGCTAGGGTGTATTGGATGATTGTTAGGGGGCTGTTACTGTATTCTGGGTTGTTGCTGGGGTGTTGCTACAGTAGGATGTTGCTAGATTGTTCTAGGAGTTGCCAGGGAGTTGATGTGTGGTTGCTATGGTGTTCTGGATGATTGCTAGCAGGCTATTATTGTGTTTTGGGTGGTTGCCAGGAAGTTGCTATGTGGTTACTAGGGTGTACTGGATGATTGTTAGGGGACTTTTACTGTGTTCTGGGTTGTTGCTGGGGTGTTGCTACAGTAGGATGTTGCTAGGGTGTTCTAGGAGTACCAAGGAGTTGCTGTGTGGTTGGTTGTTGCTTCTGGATGATTGCTAGGGGGCTGTTACTGTGTTCTGTGTGTTTGTCAAGGAGTTGCTATGTGATTGATAGGGTGTTCTGCTTGATTGCTAGGGGGCTTTCACTGTGTTCTGGGTGGTTGCTGTGGTGTTGCTTCAGTAAGTTGTTGCTAGGATGGCAAGGAGTTGCTGTGTGGTTGTTGTTGTGGGTGGTTGCCAGGGATGGTTAATGAGGTCTTCTTCTGGTTGCTAGAGTGTTGGTTGTTGGTTTGTTGTTTTTTTGGGTTTTGATGGAGTTGCTCTGCGGTTGGTTGGTAGGGTGTTCTTGGAGGTCGCTATATGATTTCTGACATGTTCCGAGTTGTTGCTATGCTGTTGCTGTGTTTTTGCTAGGGTGTTCTAAGTGATTGCTATGGGATTGTTGGATGGTTTCGAGATTATTCTGGATGGTTGCCAGTGAGTTGCTATGTGGTCGCTAGTTGGTATCTTCAGCAGGTGCGTGCTTTGATGTTCTGGATGATTCTTAGGCTGTTGCTAAGCTGTTTCTGGGTGTTCTAATTGGTTGCTGGGGTGTTGCTAGGTGATTTTTAGGGAGTTCTGGATAGTTCTTAGGCCATTGCTAAGCTGTTGCTAGAATGTTCTAAGTGGTTGCTAGGTGGTTACTAGGGTGTCAGTGATGCTAAGGTGCACTTGATACGGTGTTCTAAGTGATTGTTACGGGATTGTTAAGTGGTTTCTAGAGTATTCTAACTGGTGGTTGCCAGGAAGTAACTATGTGGTCGCTACGTAGTACCTTACTGTCAACAACAAAGCTTGTTAAGAGAAGCTTTGGTGATAATATCCTTACAATTGCGGAGATTTATCACTAGCAATGTTTCCATCACCCTGTTTTTATGCACATTTTGAAGTATCGCATCAGAAACGAGTGATAGAAATGCCAAATTTTGAAGAAAATAAATAAATAAATAAATAAATAAATAAATATGCTCACTTGAGGTGTTTTTTGTTTGTTTGTTTGTTTGTTTGTTTGTTTGTTTGTTGTGCAATAAAAGGGTTAATATGAAAAATGGGATATGGAATGGCATTTGCCTAATAAATTCCTCCATGCACATCAAAAAAGTAATGCGGCATAACCTGACTATCCAGCAGACCAATCTTGTTGCACAGCATCTTAAATGTTTTGGTCATTCTGAAATGCCTGAGTAAAGACTGTTGTCATAGTATTATTGGCTCCCAGAACTGTCTAACACAACTGTGTTCCAGAACAGCAGGCATCCAGCTCTGAAAGCAATGACCGCATTCATTCTTTCATCCGCTCACTCTGTGGCACAAGTCATTTATTATATATGAAAATGTTTATGTTCAGTGGCTTCTCTCACTTTTCTCAGTGATATCTAGTGCCAGTTTATCAGGAAGTGATGATTTTGTGCCTCTTGACTCATCGGATGAAAACGGTGCTTATTCGCAAATGTTTTATGCAATATTCTTGCACACAAGTTAAATTTGCAACTTTGGATGGAAACGCGGCTAATGACACATAGATGTGCGTCTTTTATTGTTCTTTGAGTGACTGGCTTCTACTTGTCAGAGAACTCATTTTCACATACCTGTCAGTCTCCTGTATGATTATATAACATGTCTTGTGTGAATGAGCTGACAGATTGTGTCTAAACTAAACAAAATCCTTCTTTTATCAGTTTCAGTGGTAATTCACTTGTATGTGGCTCTCCAGTGATCCATTCACGTGAGTTGTACTATGAAGTTTGTATTACTGGTTTTGAAGTGGTGTTGAACTGGTTTATGTCTCTCTGCTGTAGGGTGTTGTTCAGGGCGTGGACACTTTCGCTGTTCAGATTGTGATTTCCAGCAGCCAGATGTACAGGCATAGCAACTCCAGACTCCAAACACCATAACACTGCACATGTGTGTGGCTCGCAGCCAATGATGTGTTGCAGCACCAAAATCCCCCTTTTTTTTTTTTTGATCTGTTTGGGTTCTAAACCTGTTTTGTATTTTTAAAATAATTTCACTTGTCATTCAACTCTAAGTGACAATAATGTTATTGAAAATCTCCAAATGATGGTTTTCCTGGGAATAAAACTGGTGTGATGTGGATTTGTGATTAAAGATCTACTGACAACACATGCTCATTTATATATATATATATATATAATATATATATATATATTAATATATATATATATATAAAAAATAATATAAAATTACATATATATATATACATACACACTTATGTTATGTCATATGCAATGATGGGTGATTCGTTTAATGGACAGAGATGCTTAGAGATGAGAAAACAAACAGTTCATCTGAGCAAAACTCGTCCAAACCACAGCTGAAACTTTGCTTTGTGTTTCCCAGATGTATATCACTCTTCCTGTTTGATCATCCATTCAAGCTTTTCCAGTCTCAAGTGGATCTTGAGAAACCCTGGGAACATGTGTGGAATGGATTAATGCATTTCATGTTTAAAGGAGTAGAACCTTTATATATCAGTTGCTTGTAAAGAAAAAAAAAAGGTGAATTAATTCTGATTCTAATAATATTATATAGTGATGTTCTTTTTTTTCAGATATATAATTACAAAATAATTATTAATAATTTGAAATAATTAAATCAGATCTAGAAATTTGAAATATAAGTAGAATAGTAATTTGATTAACGATTTTAAGTTCGATGTTACATTTATGTTACATTATTTTAATCTCTTTGTATATTTTTAAAATTATTTTATTGTAAAATAATAAAAACAGTATTTTCATATACATGCATATGCATATAGCTAAATAGTCATAAATAATACACATATTAAGTAATATATGCAGTTTATTTATTTATATTGATATCATTGTTTTTATTTGAATAAAGATACAAAATGTTAACATATATCAAATGAACTAAAAAAAAATTCTAAGCAAATTATGAAAAGCTATTTCATTTTAATTTATATTTTAAATGTTCCGGTTAAATTGGAATATAATATTCAATTTATTTTTCATATTTATAATATATTTACAATTATATTCACCTTGTTATATTCACTTTCACGAGGTGAAATTTGTATTATTTTATTTTACCATTATTTTAAAATCATTAATATTTTAGCCTGCTTTTAAAAAGTCCAAAGAAAAAAAAGGGGGGTGGGGGGGGGGATTAAGGTAATTATCATTTAAACCTGAATTTTTCTAGTATTTTCTAGTGTTATTTAAAAAAAACATAAACAAACAATTTTTTTTTCTCCTTTTTAAATCAAACTAGAAAAGTTCCCTTAATTGCAGAATCACCCCGACATGAATTACATGTGATTTGTTTACTAAACCACGTCAGAGGAAGACGTCTTTAAATGAAAGTGATTCTCATGGGTGGAGAGCATTTTACCCAGCATCCCTCACTCATGAATCATATATTACATAAGTATGTCTTTAAACGACTTCACAAATGATGTTAGGTGATGTCATGCATTAATGTACATTTCATGTCAGATGAGTTCACAGGTCATGGCCTGCTGTTAAAAATGTCCCTCTAACATTATTTAACACATTCTAATGTATTAATACTCAAACTGTGTTACAAGGTTATTGTTGAGATTGTTATTGTGAATCTGGGAATGTTTGTCATCCCCACTGACCCTGCCTTTGCCCTCAGTGTAGAAACATCCGAGAGCAGTTCCAGATGTTTTGGGAGGGGAGTTGGACGTCTCTCTGGGATCATATACAGCCGGGCCTCTGTGATTCCAGGAGCTGCCCGTCCCGCCCTGAATATCCCACCCTTCAGCAGCCTGCAGTTCAGTTTTACTTCTCAACAACAGAATGTCCTGATGAAGAATAGAATTGGTCAGAGAATCTGATCAAAACAACATTTTGATGTAATGTTTGGGTTAGTTATGTCATATGCCTGAAATGTTGGGTTTTTCTTTTAGTTGTTAAAAACTGGCATGACCTACAGTGCAAAGACTGTTTCACACTTTAAATTATATTCCAATGTTTTCCATTTTAAATATCCAATATATATATTCTATTGCAAAATATATTTCTGTTATATTTGATTTTAAATGGCAAAACAGTGTCTATTGTTAAAAATGAAGGTGTGAAGTATTTGAACATTTCGTGCTCATCAAATGTGCACTGCAGAAATCTGTGAGTATTTTTGTCAAATTTTCCAGTTCAAATATCCAACATCTTTTGAAACAACTTGGGAAGTAACACTGCACTAAGACATCAAATCTGAATTCATTCAAGTATAGGCAGATTTCTTCTCTAAAAATGTATAAACAAGTTATAAAAATGCATTTCATCATATCATTTTATCGAATAAATTCATCTTATTTTTATTAATTAATTAATTTATTAATTACTGGGGGAATAAAAGGTTTAAAGAAGTCTTTTTATGTTTATTGTTAACCATTTCATCTGTATAATTTAAGACACTGACATTTTGTTATCTACCGTATGCAATGAAAATCAAACATTGTTACTTAAGTGTCTAAGTACATAAAAGTTGTGTCAGCATCTTGTAAAATGTTCACATGATAATTGTTAATCCAAAGAACTGTCTATCATCTCAACTGAATAATTGTTGTGACAAAATATTTTTGGAACATGATATTAAATATTTATGATATATATTTGCAGTTTTACTATATGTGAATTATTATTATTATTATTTGTTTACATTTCTATAAATGATTAATATTTTAGAACTATAAAAATATTTGAAGTTTAGGTAAAAATAAGTAAGAAAAATAAATTGAAATTGAAATTGAAAATAAATAAATCAGCCTGCTATGCAGCCAGTGAACTCCACTGGAAATGTCTAATCTAATATTTTGAAACTATGATTTACTGAGATATTCTTCATGCTGCTTTAATTTAGTTCTTTCATTTCTCTTCCTCTAGATGTCCCTGTTGGGCTCATGGACTAAAAGGATTTGATAGCTTCAATCCAAGATCTTTTCCATCCGTCTCAATGGCAGTTGATTCAGGAACCCCACGAACATGTGATCTGAAATTTGTCATCTTTTTTTTTTTTTTTTTTTGAGACAGTTGCTTAAGTCGAAAGAGGGGGTGATGTTTAAAGAAGCTTGCCACATTTTTAATGTATCTAGTTGGTTCTCCATTAACTGTGACTAATTAGAAACCCATCTGATGGAACTGAAACTCACTGATATTTGTGACTGTGTTTGTGCTTTCTGTTTTAGCTGAATGACATTAACAAGCTACAGGTTACATATTAAGTTCATGTGTTGATGAAACACTAAAAACACAGCTGTAGTTTCAGCAGGAGTTGGGATTTAGCCATAGTTGGTAAAAGTGGATTGAGAGAAGTTAATTCAGGCTAATCTTTGCCCTCCAAACTGTAAGAGAAGAGTGTTGGGGTTAATCATGTTAGGACCGGTCTGACAAGAGATGTGCTCAATGAAAACACAGCAAAACACAGGACCACAAATCACTGGACTGTACTTCCTTTTCTGATGGCAAACTCAATCCAAACACACTAGCAGTATATTTTTGAACATGATTTTATTTATGGTTTGTGATTCATATTTTTATACCACAGGATGGTTTATTCAGGTCATGTCAGCACATTTTATGTCATTAATAATATTTTCCATATGAGCTTCCAGTTCTTGCATTTTCAATAGTACAAAAGGACATTTAAAGGGAACCACCCTTTAATTGTCTGATCTTGTCCTTTGCTTTTTACAGTATCTGTGATGAAAACAAGAGTGAGGTCACCTACTGTAACATCTATCTTTGATCTACCTCTCATTGATCTCAGCTTATGCGCATCGTTTTGAGTAGTATTTGATCATTGGTGAATAAGCTCGGATCAATGAGGCAAACATAAATACAAAACCTGTGCTAATTGAAAGAAAACAAGTTGACAAGAAGATTGATTCCAAGATTTGGTTAAAAAACAGCATGATAAATTTATAAGCAGTTTTTGTAGGCTGGTCATTTTTGACTGGGAACATCACAGGTATAACAAGGTGGGAAATAATTCAAGTAAACATACAAAAATTATAAAAAGAATTTCGGAAAGTCAACTTTTGAGCAAAATCTGTAGGTTTTAGACCACTGTGATTACATTAACAAACTTTTTTTTTTTTTTTTTTTTTTGGGGTGGGGGGGGGGGGGGGGGGGTGTGTGGGGTCAAAATCAAAATGACCAGAACACAATGTGAGGGTTAAGAAACTGCAAATAACATGATCAATACAGTCAGTGCATTACAAGTGTTGTTTAATGATTATTTCCAGCACCTTCACTTCAACAAAGAACCAGCCAAGAACTATTTGTGGCTCATATAACCTGAATTCTGATTACACCCAGAACTCAGGCAGGTTTACATCAATCACATACCATAAACTTTATAACCGTAACCAAGTCAATCAATGACCAGGTGGAATGTCATCGTTAAACAAAAGCCATGGGCTAATTTCTCAGAACTTAACTTTTGTTTACTTTTGCTAATAGGGGGGATTGCAAAATATCTGACCTATGTGCCAGTGCCCTCGAAGAAAAGCAGGCCTACATTTGTTCAATGAAATGAAATGCATCTTATTCTAAAATAACGTGATAAAACATGAATCACGAGTCTGACGGTTAAGGGTGTTAGAGTAGAAGTCATCTGGTCTTTTAACACGATTGTGTAAGTGAAATACACTAAAGAGGTAGTAGCTATAACAACAGCTTCTACAAGTTAAGGCTCGTTCAAACCAAGAATGATAATTAATGCAAGGTGAATTTCTGTTTATTGCGCACTGCAGTTTTGTCTCCTGCCACGTTAAATGCTTTAAAATCAGGTGGATTCTGATTGGCTGTCAATGTTTTTTATCGTTCATCATCTGAAAAAAAAGTGATTCTAACATTATTGTTAATCTGGATTGTTATTCTTATAGCCGTGTCCTATGTAGAATTAGAAAGATTAAAAGGCATAGGTTTGATTTGGACATTGGTGGGGACATTTGACCCCATGTTCATGTCACCTAAAGTCTTTATTTGAAAAACACATGGTTAATATAGTTAAACCATGGTGTTTGTAATAACACTGTAGTTATACAAATGGTAAAAACATGGTTACTAGCCTACATTTTTACTATATAAAACCATGGTTTATTTTTGTATCTTTGTATGCTTTCTTTTTTTCTTTGTTTTGTTTTTAAAACATGCTTTTTAACTTTATATACTGCCTTGATTTGATGAAAATTAAAAAAAAAAAAAAAAAAAAAAAAAAAAACAGAATAAAACATTTTCTAAACGCTCTCCGAAGTCCCGATCTGAATCGTAGTTCTGATCTAAATAAAATGATTTTAAGTCCAGATCTGAATCATGATTCGCGATGCACAGTCCTTTAGAGTTTTTTGCATGTGAATCGAGTTTGAATTTGAATCAATCTGGGCTGCGTTTCCTAAAAGCATCGTAAGCTGAAGAACATCGTAGACCCATTGAAACCAACGGAGCTACGATCAATTTGGGCTTACGATGCTTTTGGGAAACGCAGCCCTGAGCGGTTCTAACATAAATGACTCACTCAGTTGACTCGGTTTGTCTGTTCCTGTTGGACATTCAGGTTAGGTAACCGGTTTACTGCAAACTAGTGAAACACTGCAATACAGTATGACAAGCTGCACCTCAAAATACATGTTCAGATGTTCAGTTGGTGACAGTTCAATAGGAAATAAGTTGAAAGCATCCAGTCATCATACCATAAAAGTCAATGTTAAATTTATCAGTATATATAGCTAATACATTTTTTGAAAAAAAAAAATGCTGTTGTATCTGATTGTATTAGGCTATATAGAGTGATAGTGTACAAAGAGCAAATGGGAGAACACAAAACACAGATCTCGTTCTTGGTGTGAACGGGCCACCTGCTTTTCATTTCTTGTTAAGGTGAAACTTAGATTTATGCATTCACATTTCATGTTTTTATATCACCAGTGGAAGTTTTGTTTAGAAAAGATGGTTTCTCCTTTATTGTAAATTTAAAATACTAAATATAATAGCTGGCATACGATCATGGACGTCATTAGTTGAAATAAACATGAAACGTGATGAGGTTATGTGACAACCATGTATGTTTAATATTGTGGCATTCTGCTCAGTATTACATACTGTTATATAATAGGCCTAAATAATATACGTCTACTGTGCAGTAAGGTAATATTTCATTCTGAACTGTAGTGTTTACTGACTGTAATCTGTTGATTACAGTCTGTCTCCGGCGCTCAGCCAATCAGATGCGGCTCTGTGTGTAACGCACGCTCTGATTGGCTGAGAGCGCTGCGCTGGTGAAGATACTCACACGCTCTGTGTTTTAGTTTAGGGCTGAGAGTCACGCAGGTGAGCGACTGCGATTCCTGACGGACAGGTAAGACTTTATCTGCCTTTAGATGGATCTTTGACGCGATTCTTGTAACGACATGCTGTTTCATACGAGTTAATAATAATATAATAAGGCTGAAATCGTAAAGTAAACAGACTATTGTATCGCAAATGTAGGTAACAGGTTACCTGTACAGTATGTCAGTAGTTTTTCATGTCTGCTATAATGGCAGTAGTTTGTGACAGATGTTAAAGCCCTGTTCACATACCCTTTAAAGACTGTTATTTTATGCATTGTGTGTTTCATGTACTTTTCATAATTCAGTCTAGATAGAATTTAACATTTTGATTGAATATTGTTTTTAAAAATATCATTCATCATTCCTTTAAGGTCATTTAGATTTTCTTGAAAACCAGCAGATTTATTCATGATTCAAAAGTCATTTGCCCAGTATATATATATTCAAATATTGTTTACAAATAACAAATTGCTATCGAAATTACTACTAAATAATTGATTTTCAAGATATTATACCGCAAAATCCCAACTTTTGCTGGTGCAAAACATTCTTCTAGGATTATCAGAAGTCATTTTTGTGACACGTTTAATTCGTTTGATGAAGCCGAAAGCATGTTTTTTGTGGTTATATTTAGTGTTCAGTGCACTTGACACCTACACAGCCAAGGGCTGGTCATAAATCACTTCTGGGTGAAGTGTTCATAAATTGGTGTTGTGTATGAATGATGTATAGAGTGTATTGAATATTCAAACAGAGAGGTTTGCTGCTTTAATGTGTACTTTGCAGATGAACGTGGACTATGTGTGTTTATTCTCGGTAAATGATTTGCCAGGAGCAGCAGATGACTGGTCTTCATGTCACAGGCCAAATATTTCAAATTTTTGTCACATTTTGCTTGATAACATTGTGTAACTAATGCAGTTATCTGTGACAGTGGTCAGTTATGGTCAGCATCATTACACTAAAATAAACGAGCACAGAATTCTGCTATTGTCCAATCCAAAGAGATTATTCCAGAGAAGTGTAATATTAAGGTCGACAATATTTTCCTTACGCCTTGAATATTCTGAATGTACATGTTAATCTATTTCAAACATGTTTATTACTATTTCTTCCAAATATCACGATCATTGTTTTTAAATAATGATCAGAAATTAAATCAGAAATAGAAAACTTATTTATCATAAGTAATGCAAGTAAAAAGTTTTTGACCTTATCATTGACCTTCAATCAATTTCACATTCTCTGGCATATTTTTCAATAAATAAATGTAAACCAATGCTGAAATTTGGTGGTTCTACTTAAAAATACATACTTTAATACATAAAACACAAAAATATTCAGTAAAATGGTTTTACTTATGTAATTGAAATGAGGGTTATTATAATTAACTAAACCCATAACTAAATCCATGAAACAATTTTTGCTACTTGAAATAAATAAACTTTAATCCAAATAAAAAAGTTAGTTACTTTAATTCATTTCATTACCAAAGCAATATTTCTCATTTTAATTTTTTATATTGATGTACTAAAATAACTAAAACTCACACTAAAATAACTTACTACATAGACATGTTAAAAAAAGAATGGACAAATAAAATAAAAATGATAAATCTTTAACTAAAATGAAAAAAAAAAAATACTAATTCAAAATTATACTAAAATAACCTGATTGAAATTATCATTACTTTTATTTATTCTTTAATTGGAACTGGAATTATTTAATTATATACTGAAAACAAACAAAAAACATTATATAAAATAGTTTATCATGCATTCTAATGTTTATTTTATGTTATCATTGAACTTGAATCAGTTTCACATTCTCTGGTGTATCTCGTCCAGTCCGAATGCTGATGCTGACGTTACATTTGCTTGTTTTTTACGACTATCATATCTCAAACTTTCAATTAAATTAAACAAAAGCAGATATCTGGTGGCTTCACTTTGACGCTGATGTCCTGGTTCCTGTTCTGGGTCTATTTTAAGCCGCAGCTCACTCAAATAAACAGAGAAAAGGTGAAGACATTCACTTTGTGAAAATAATAGCATGTGTGAGCTCAAGGGCAAGAGCAACGATACACCGATTAGTTCATGCTGTTTCAAAGCTTCATTGAGCTCAGTTGCACATCAAACCGATCCGATTTCACCTGTTTGCATTCTAGAATGTCAAAGACAAACCATCCTGAAGCCAAAGGGCGAAGTGATTTTGGTAATACTGAATGAATCCAGCGAGCAGCAGTAATCTTCAGGCGCAGTGGCATTCCTGTGCAAACGCAGCTTTTCTAGGTGTTGGCCGAAGCCATCGCCTTCTCTGTTGTGTTGTTTCTCTCACAGAGTCACGGAGAGGTGTGTGTTTGTAATTACTTCACCTCAGCGAGGCACAGCGCCTGAAATATGCTGAATGACTTGAAAACTTTGGCGCTAACAATGGCTGGCATTCACACTTGTACACATATCTCCAGGCGCTGCTGTCGTCTGTGTTTTTCAGACTCTCTCGATGTCTTCATTTTGTTTTTACATGTGTGCTCTGTTTCAAAACCTAGTGATCTGCCTTGCTTTGTAGACTGACTAGGGGTGCGTTCACATATTTTTACCATTTAAAAGTTTGGGGTCAGTAAGATTTTCCTTTTTTTAAAAGAAAGCAATTAATACTTTTATTCAGCATGGACACATTAAATTGATCAAAATGGGCATTTATGATGATTTATTTATTATTATTTTGATTTCTGTTTCAAATAAATGAAGCAGCGTAACTTTTCTCAACATTGATAATAATCAGAAATGTTTCTTGAGCAGCGAATCATCATATTAGAATGATTTCTGAAGGTGACACTGAAGACTGGAGTAATGATGCTGAAGATTCAGCTGCACATCACAGAAAAAAAAAACATTTTAAAATGTATTCAAATAGAAAACAGTTATTTAAAATTGTACAAATATTTCATAATAATACAGTTTTTACTGCATTTTTAATTAATTAATTGCTTTGGTGAGCATAAGAGACTTTTTTCAAAAATAGAGAAAATATATTATATTTTTATTATTGGTCTTTGTAAATGTTCAAAAGACAAATGTACTTGAATGCTGTAATGCATTATGAGTAATGTGTTGTTTTATGCTTAAAAAAAAAAAAAAAAAAAAAAAAAAAAAAACATTTAAACAGAAATCTTACATAAAAATTAATTAAAAAAAAGTAATTAAAAACACTTTAACCCAAAATTTGTGTCATGTAGTATGTATTTTTGTGTTATGGAATATTTTTTTTATATTCTTTTAAGTTAATTGATTGAAGGTGTGTTATTTATTAGATAAGATTAGATTTTTTTTTTTTTTTTTTTGTATTTGGTTTTTATTTTTTTTTTTCTTAGTTTTAATTTTTAAAAATGGTTGGTTGATTTAAAGTGCTCAATTTTACGTATATACATTTTTTTTTCATCAAGATCTTTGCAGTGAATTCTGGGATTGCCTTCTCCACAAAATAAATACACAATTCTGCTTTAGAATTCGTCCAAGGCATATAAGAAGGCAGCATAATCTTGCTGACTAACTTTCATAAAAGTATTGACTTCAGAAGTACATCTGTGAGTCCCTAAAATGCTTCTAGGTTTCAGTGGTGTGTTTATTTCACCCATAGATCCTATTCAGCTTAAGATTTCACCTTCAACAGTTTCATTCTGAAATCAAACGCTCTTCATTAATAATATTAGTAATCTGGCCACATTGTGTTCTCTGGGCGTAGGCTTGGAGCTCTTTCATTTGGTGTGCTTTTATTTTGATTTGCTCATCTCAACAGGTGTGTCGCATGTGTTATATTCTTTCATTTCACACTGAACTTGTGTAAAGGGTGGATGCAGGGATTTACTGAACGTCTAGCCATCTGTGCTTAGACATTCATTGATGAACTAATCGATTTGCAGCCTGTGCAAACCAACATTTTGCATGCAAAAAGTGCAAATCATTGTCACGGTCACCAAAAAATGGGTAACGGGTCTGTCCTGATGGGTCATGGCCAGCAGGGACAAACAATGCTGCAAATCCCCGAATGCAGCTAATCAGAGATGGTTAACAGAGCAAAGAAATAGGCTTCCCATGTCTGATCCCAAAAGCTGTGTGTAGTTTGCGATTAATTAATCAGTTATTCAGTAGAATCTGTTCAGTTTATATAGATGCAAACCAGGGTTATTATAGTTAACTAAAATGAAAAATAAATATGAAAACTTTTTATTAATTTTTAAATAAATAAATAATATTTTGTTCCTGTCAGTAAACGAAATAAAATACATTTACTGAATTATTTTATTCTTTTATTTCAGCTAGGCAACATTTTTTTAATTTTCATTTAGTTTAATTTGATATATGAATAACTAAAACTGAAATAAAAATGATATGGACATATTAAAAAACAATAAATAAACAAATATTGTAATAGTGTAAACTAATAAACAAAATCAGGTATACTTAAAATTCATTCAATACTTAAAACAAATTAAACAAAAAAATAAAAATATTGTAATATTACATAAAATGCTTAATAATTAATAAAAAATACTTTAACCAAATATTTGTCCTATGTATTATGCATTTTATGTTATGTAATAAATGTTTTATTTATTTTTGTTTTTTTGGTTAAAGTTGAATGATTGGAAGTAATTGTATTTGATATATAAACAACTAAAACTAAATTAACAATCATATGTATATATTAAAAAAATGTTGTTATAAGGTAAACTAATAAATAAACTCAGAAATACTTAAAAATCACTCAGTAAATGAGTACTGTAACAATGTAAACTAATAAAAAATACACAAAAAGCACACAATAAAATTAAAATTAAAATATAGAACAAATTCAAAATAGTAATAAAAACTATAATGCTGTAGCAATGATACTGATGCAAACATGCCTAGGTTCATCCCCAAAAGCCATGAACCAAACTATGCAAAATGAACCCATATTTGACCCAGACTACTGTAAGAGTCAGTTTGTTGGCTAAACTCATATCTCATACATATCTCTACAGTGTGGCGTCAACAGTGTGGCATCAACAGTGTGACTTCCGTCATTTTTACCAAGATGACTGTGATAGAGACATTTCATGACAGAAAAGTGCTTTCATGGTGAAGTGATGTTATCAGCAGTGGCGGCTCGTGAGTTTTAAAATAAAGGAGGCACACTAATTGTAGGCTATTGGTCTGGGGATCCCTGCCGATTATTATTATTATTATTTTTTTATTTATTTATTTTGTTTATTTGTACAGGGACAACGCACAACAACAGTGTTGTGCCAGAGTTAGCTATAAAGCTCATTTGCATCTGCAGTACCTGGGCAGGATGTTGTTACAAAATTACAATATTAAGTGACAAACAATACAATACATATAACACATACAATATCACATCATAGTACAGTAAATTACAAATCCATTAAATTATTATTTGCTTAAGCACTTTAAAAAGGCTTTTTGGTTGCTTTTAGTCAGAACACGTAAAGAAAACGACACACATACAGCAAGATAATATAAATTTACTTACCTGGTCAGTCACTTGAAGCAAACATCCATCCCTTACAAGCCTGTGTTAAAAGAGAGCTGTCTGTAGTGCTGTTTAATTAAGCTGCGACTGCTGTAGCCTATATTCAGCTTAGGCGTGTTCTCCCGTTATTTTTAATTTGTATATATACTGTTTGAATGACAGCTTGGCTAATCTGTTGGCGATCAAATATTCAATATGGCTACTCATCATAAGTACAGTGCGAGATGTTCAAACCTCAAACTAATATCACGTAATTTACGTCTCTATGATGATTGGTTGATATCAGAAGGGAGGCTAGCATCAATTGCGAGGTTTCTTTTCTCAACACTCCTGAAAGTGAACACACAATGCTGATTGGCTAATTTTATTTGTATTTATTTTTTTTACCAACTGAGGCACGAGAGCTCAACTCTCCCCCAGCCACCCCTCCCCATCTCCTTCTCTATCCCTGAGCAGTTGTAATTTAATCAGCAGATTCGGCACATTTGCGATAGAAAAGCAGAACTTTCTGACTTCAGTAACACAATATGCTATTACAGCTGTGAAATTACAAACAAAAATACACATTCTGAGACATGAACTGAAATGAACTGTGAATTTTATTAACATTAAATCGTCCTCCTCCCATTTTCACCTCAAAATTTTGGGGAAGCTGTGCCTCCCCCAAAGAGCTGTATATACCACTGTACTCTGAAACACACCATGGCACTTTATGATTAGCATATTCATATAGTATATGATACTAAGTTCTTCAAACTAAATCATCAGAATACATCATACAGGCCTATTATCTAATCATAATCAAATATATATATGAGTGTGTGTGTGTGTGTGTGTGTGTGTGTGTGTGTGTGTGTGTGTCCTCTAGAAGCTTGCGTTTTGCAAGTGAATGTCTCATAATTGTGCCCAAAGAGTCACAAAATCACTTTCACAGACTTTTAAATGAAATGTTTCCTCCTGGTGGCATGACCAGCAGCTGAGTCCTTAGCCATCTTCAAGAATCGGCTAAAACACACCTCTTCCATCTTTATTTGACCCTCTAACTCTAGCATTCTCTATTCTAATTCTATTTTTTTTAAAACTTGCCCCTTTTAGACTTGCAAACTAACACTAGCTTCTCTATTCTTTTTCTGTTCTATCTACTCCTTTTCTTTTTTATTTATTATACAATTAACAAAAGCAAAAAAAAAGACCTCTAACACTAGTTTGCTCTTTTCTTTTCTTTTTCTCTTTTTTATTCTATCTGTTTTCTTTTTATTTATTATATAATAAAAAACAAACTTGCTATGCGTACTACATTAAGCTAACTGAGACTTGTTGTAGCACTTGTGTATCATTGCTTCCATCATCCTCATTTGTAAGTCACTTTGGATAAAAGCGTCTGCTAAATGGCTAAAGCTAAATGTTAATATATATATATTATATATATATATATCTATAATATATATATATATAATAATATATATATATATTGTATATGTATATATATATATATCATATATATATATATTTAAATTATTATAATAATAATAAAAATATATGTGTTGTATTATATTCATATATTTATATTTTTATTATTGTTGTTGTTGCTGCTTAATCTGGTTATTTATGTTTATATACTGTATTTTTTCTGCACCAGTAGTTGAACTCCTCCAATGTGCAATGCCAAAAAGTGACACCTGGCCCGGGGGCGTTTCCACTGAATCTGTGTCTGGGATGGACAGTGCAGGAAGCTATGATAGTGTGCTAAGCATTAACTCCGGATTTGTGAGTATGACGCCATTCATTCATTTCCCAGAACATTAAAGGAACAGTGCACCCAAAACAAACACTGATTCACTATCATGTAATTCTAAACCTGCTATTGCAGTTATTTTTTCCATGGAACATGAGGAAATCTTTAAGAAGATCTTTTCCATGCAAATACAGTTCATAGTCATCCTATCGGTTAAGCTACAAAAACACTAGAAATGGTATCATAAAAATACTCCATTGGGTTTGGGCTTGATACAAGACTAAGTAAGATTTTCACTTTTGGGTTCACTATTTGATTTTTCAGACATGAGGAACTGTCTCTGCTCTTTATGGGGTTGAAAGTTGTTTTTTAATCAGTAAAGAGGAACAAGGAAACATGGTGTGATTTTATCTTATATAAAACTTATCTTATAAAAAAAAAACACATTGTAAATAACACACTTTCAATCAATCAACTTTACAATTTTTTTATTAAATTAAATCATTCAAAATAATTACATAACATAAAAATACATTATATATAACCAATTTTGGGTTAAAGTATTTTTAATTAATTATGCATTATTTTACATAATATTTTTGTTGGAATGTTTTCTTTTTTATTATTGAGTGAATTTTAAGTATATCAAAGTTTTTCAAAGCACAATGCATTACGATATTCAAGTAAATTTGTATAATGAATGTTTACAAACACCAATGATAAAATTACACTACATCTTCTGCTCACCAATGCTGGATTTATTTGATTAAAAATGCAGTAAAAACAGCAATACTAAAATTACCGTTTTCTATATGAATATATTGTAAAACGTCATTTGTTCATGTGATCAAAGCTGAATTTTCAACATCTTTACTCCAGTCTTCAGTTCAATTAAATTCAAGTTTATTTGTACAGCACTTTCCATGAAAATATTATGTTTCTACATTAAATTTAGGAGTAGGATATTAGTGGTGACTATGGCAGAAATGTACAGTAAGAATCATGCAGTTAGTTTCAAATTACATGTAATCAAACAGACGGTGAACACTATCAGTGTCACATGATCTTTCAGAAATCTCAAGATGCATTGCTGATTATTATCAATGCGGAAAACAGTTGTGCTGCTCCATATTTTTGTGGAAACTTTGATAAATTATATTTTTAAATGACTCTTTAAATGAATAGAAAGTTTAAAACAGCAGCATTTATTTGAAATTGCAACATTTTATGAGATTATAAATGTATTACTAATTTTTTATCAATGTAATTCAAATTATTTAAAAAAAATGTTTGATAGAGCGATGACAGTCTGGAGCACCTTTCGGCTGAGGAGAGAGCCTGTCTCATGTTCCTGGAGGAGACCATTGAGTCTCTGGAGGTGGAAGATGACAGCGGTTTGTCGAACGACGAGCCTGATCACCCAACTAATGGCCCGAAAGGAAACACTGCTCAGCAAACGTCCATCTACCAGAACAGATCTGAGGGTAAGCAGCAACAGAATACATGAAAGTACCTTTAAAAGTGGTCTGTTTGAGTAATGGCTCATAAATGTTCTCCTATCAGCCCATGAGGATCCAAACAAAGTGACTGGAAGAGATCGTAAACCTTCTCAGAAGTACCTTGTGCCAACTCCATTACTCCTTGCCAGTGGGAATGCCAAGATAGTCAGCAAACCAATGGAAACATCTCCCAAAGAAACACCTGTGGCTTTTATTGATGCACCTGATGGGTTTAGATCAAGCCCTGACCTTCAACAACCTAGAAGGACCTTTCCACAAGAAGCTACTTCAAAAGTAGCAACTTCCAAAAAAAGCACTGGAAAATCAGTTGATGTGGTGGACTTGCCACCTTCATTCATACCCAAACCTCCAGTTAAAACCAGTTTACCAAATGACTCGAAAGCCAAAGATGGTGCACCTAAGAGTTTGGAGGTCAAGTCTCAGCCGAAGCAGGAGAAAGCTTCCTCAGAGGTGCCGCTGGAATTCATTCCTCCACCCTCAGACTTCATGGATGAACCAGCGGAGAAGATAAGCCTCGCTTATTCGCCACCACCTCCGGTTTACAACAAACCACATGAAAGGATTCCCGAACTCCCTAAAACGGAGCCTGGTGGATCCATCAAGCCAACGGAGATGACCAAATCAGACCCAGAATGCACATCAAGTGGACCATTTTCCCACAATGTGGTTGAAAACCTATGCAAGAAGGCCTCTTTGAAAAAAGCACCTCACTTGACGCCATTAATGGTTGCGAAACAGTCGGTGGTGGACAAACCACTGACGCCTTCGCCGTCTTCAGAACACAGTCCTGCTGCGCCAAAAGAGTACGGCGATCCCAAAAGCCCACCGGCTGTGGCACCCAAACCCAAGAAGCTCCCATCGAATATCATCATCAAAAGCCACAAGGATCCGGGCACCACGCATTCGTTTCTCCCTCAAACCGAACGTGCTCAGATGGACCCTAATAAAATCCGAATGGAGGCTTTGAAAAAATTAGGCCTGCTGAAGAACGAAGAGATTGAAACGGGCCACGGCGTGTCTCCATCTCATTCGCCAACGTTCAAAGCTAAAACTCGTCCTCAGTCGTTTTCTAACCCAAAAGATCCCATTCAGGAACTATCCAGACTTTCCAAAACCCCCGTACCAGATGACGTGCATCTACTGGCAGACAGGCTAAAGCACCAAGATGAAAAAAGGAGGGGAGATTCACTGAAAAACCAACTGACAAGATCCTACGAGATCAAAACGGCATCCCTGGAGCGCACAAGATCTCGAATGGCTGCTGACCCTGTGCCAAAGACGACAAACCCTGAAAGGACCCAAGTTGAGTTGTCTCCAGGTCAGTTACGAAAGAGCAGAGCTCGACCTTCTTCTGCAGGGAGCGCCAAGGACTTTGGCATTGGCCATCAGGTTGAATATTCAACCAAATCACTCCAAGCTGGTGCAGTTCTGCCAGGAAACGACGGGCAAAAGTTGCCTCGCTCCGGAATAAGCGTGATGATCTCTCCGCACGGTAAAAATGGAGAGAACCGAAGGGAAGCCTTGAAGAAACTGGGATTACTGAGGGACTAATGGATGGTGATACTGCCATTGCCTTTCAATGTATTCTGGGACATTAGCATTGAAAGGACGAATGCTGATGATATGGACTTTGACACCGTTTGTGTTGCTTTTGGTTTTTCGGCTGCGTTGTCGAATTGCATCTTTAGGTACCTGCTTAAGTAACTGACACAACATATGCACTTTCTTCTAAATTTTTTTGGTAAGGCTATGTCCACATGAATCCAGATTAGTTTGAAAACAGCATTTTCTTCCCTTTTATCGTCACAAAAACTCACTGAGACAGTATTGGGGTAACGCATTACAAGTAACTCAAGTTACGTAATCGGATTACTTTTTTCATGTAACTAGTGAAGTAACAAATTGCTTCTAAATTTACAAAAAATTTTCTTAATCATTTTCTCTTTTCTTTTTCTTTTTTTTTGATTTCCCATTTATTTACTGATACCTCTCCTGTCTTCATGTTGAGAGAAATTGGGAGCAAGTTGCTGAGGCACTTTCTTCAGCCTGAGGCTTATTAATTTTACTCTTGGTGTGAAAAAGGCCCTTACAGTTTACAAAAATAACTAATGCATTCATGTATTACTTTTAATAGAAATGCAATTAGTTACTTTTTTATGGAGTAATGCCATATTGTAATAATGCATTACATTTAAAAGTTACTTTCCCCAACACTGCTGAGATGATACCATGAAGTTATCATGCTATTCTTCTGGGACAATCATTTATTAGCAAAATATCCCACCACTCGCTTATTTTATCTTGCTTTACACTTTCATAGAGTTGCAGTATAGTATGGTATTTTAACTGCATCACATGATTATAAAATATGCATCCTTGTTTTTGAATCCCTGATCATAAATTCCATTTTCAGCTTTCTCCACTTAAAATGTTTTACCCATATGGAAATATTTAAATATATATATATATATATATATATATATATATATATATATATATAATATTTTTTAAAAGATAAAAAATATATAAGATAAAATGTTTTAAAATATACTTATGTTAATATATATTGTACCAATATATTTTTGGCCATTATTTGTATATTTTTTTTACAATATATTTTAATATAAAATACTGTAATATGGGAAATTTATATTCTTGCCCCTAAAATAAAAATAGAGAGTTATTTTGGTATATTTAGACCAAAAAAAAAAAAAAATTGCCATATGGGTAACAAAGCTCTGTTTTTGCTGGACAAATAATGTTTTTCAGTGTTGATTTGAAGATGTTTTCAAATTGATCCCAATAAAGTAGATGTAGTTAAGAAAATGTAAATGATAATATTTTCCATATCATTAAGATAATTATGGTTTCCAGATCACTTTCACTTTTTGCTTAATGTAAAATGTAAATATAGTTGCAGTATTTTCCTCAGGAAAAAAAATAGAAACAAATTTCCCACAAGGTGAATATTTTGTTAGCCTATTATAGATTCTGATTATATGTTGTCTCAAATCTCATCTCATTTCTGGTGTATATATTTCTAGGCTAAACGTTATTCTTGTAAAATAACATGCTCTGTAGAAATATTAACACATGCCTGTAAATAAATTCATGTTTTTATGAGGGATTCTTAATAAAGTTTTGGACTACTGAGGAGTTCAAGCATCTAGATTTTGGAGGAGTTCTGTGACTTTAGCGGTTGGAAAATAGGATCTTGTTTGGATCCGTGAATCATTTTGAGTCAGAGTTCATTGTCCTTGTGAGTGACGCACGGATAGCGATCCATGTTTTTCTTGTCAACAGAGTCTTGCTGAGGTAACATTCTGAGAGTTCCTTTCATAACATCAGCTGCTTCTATCAGACGAGGAGGGAACTCGTCCAACCTGATCCGAAGCAGCGGGGCTGTGCTTTTCTTTGTCAGCAACCATTTGAGCCTGAAGTGAGCTGGGCTGATCAAGGTTTCAGCTCATTTACCTGTTTCTGCAAGCCTAAGAATATCATTCAGCTATCATTTGAACAGGTGCAGGAGTTTGTATGCCGTTTGGCTTACAGAATATCATAACTACAATAGCACTAAGAGCGATCAACAATACGATTTTAAACACTAAGGAACAAATGATAAAAGTTTAGAGTCATCAAAAGTTATGTCAGGCTCTGGAATGACTGGACATGCCTTTGAGAGTGAAACACACCTCAGAAATGACTCGCATCTGTGGATTTTGAATCACATTTGACATGAGAACTGATAAAAACATACCTGAGATGTTTTGTGTTTTAACTAACCCGTGAGACTAGATCTAGGCTACTAGTGCTGCTTTCATTACTCATTAATTCACTTAAAGTTTTAAATGATCACAGCCAGACATAAAAAAATATATCATTTATCTATTGTACTCTTCTGTTTTAAGTGATCATGGCGAGATATAGTGGAAATGTTTATTAAAATATACATGTGCACAAAAAATGTGGCTACTTGTTCAATTTTTTTAACAAAAGCAACAGATCTTGAACTTTTTGAAACTTAAATTTGTTAAATAGAAGTTAATTTACATTAATTTTTTTTTTTATGTCAGAACTAAGTATTTTTAGTTCCCAGTATGCTTTGCGTGAGACTTGATCATCAGCATAAATGTCAAAATTACGTTTTTGAGTAAACAAAGACTTGTTAGACTTAAATGCTCAGTTTTGTTATTGGTTTAGAAAACTTTATGTTGGTGTTTTTATGAAAAACTAACATTTGGGGCTTTAATTAATTAATAATAGCCTATCTGTGTCACTACATATACTCGTATCACAGAAAACATTTTCTCAAAAATGATGCTGTATTTAGCTTGCTAAGATGCTAAGCTATTAATTACAGTAAGTAAAAATTGTTTGAGATGGTAATTGGATTGAGTTTAAGGACACAGCTGAAGTGTTTTCCAGGACACAAAATGTTTAATTTTTACTTAAGTTTCTGGAAATGTTTCCCTGTCTATGTTTTTTATCTAATATTTGTATTTTATTTAAACTTTATTTCAACTAACGGTTTTTAATAGTTTTAGTATTAGTTGTAGTTGACCGTAACCATGTAGGATACAGTATTTTCAGTTTTCATTTTCATTTTAGTTTGTTTAAGGTTTATTTGTTATGCTTTTAAAGTTTTTATTTGTTAAATTTTAGTAATTTTAGTACATCAATTTATTTTTTTCAGTTAGTTGACAGCAACATTTCTCATTTTTAAAATTTGTAATCTAATTTTAGTTTATGTTTTTCAAAACATTATCTTGATTAGTTTTTTTATTTCAGTTTTAGCAATTTAGTACTTCAGTAATGTCATTTTCACTATTTTTTTATTTTAAAGTTTTTTTTATTCATTTCTATTATGCACTTTTGTCATTCTTACTAAGTTTTTTTAGTATTTGAACTTTAACTCATAATATTTCAACATTTCTCATTTTAATTTTAAGTTTTTTTTAGTTCAACTTTTCATCTAATAGTTATATTTTATTTAGCATACTAGCATACTATTTCTGCCATGCAAAAACTTCAAATGATCCAAATTCAGCCCACGTATGGAAAATTTGCATACTTTGTATAATATACACACTACAGTATGTACTGCGGCGATGAAAGTAGTATGCTTGTGTGATATTGCAAACATAATCATTCTGAAAATTCGAATCATTTAATCTGACAGTGGTTTTAACACACAGCAGGTGGCCGCAGACCCTGTGGAGAATGTAAATCAGTGTAAATCACCATAGCGCTGTTGTATAGACAGGGATGATAGCCAAAGGTTGAAGGCTCAAACCCCCCAAAGATTGGTGTGTGAGCTATCATCATTGTGCCCTTGAGCGGGACGTCTCAGGTTACTCCGGGGGAATCGTCCTCACAAAGTGAACTGTAAGTCACTTCAGATAAAAGCCTCAGCTAAATGAGTAAGCAGTAATTAAAGAGCCGCAGGAGGTCCAGATGGTCAGTTTCTGGGGTCAGAGCTGTTTGTGGTCTCTTTAATGATGGATGAAGGGAGAGCAGCATGTTTTTTGGGGTCTTTGGTGCTCAGTAACTAAACAGCAGAACAGACCATAATCTTCCTGGAGAAAGGTGTTAGCAATCCCATTCATCTTAAAAGTTACTATATGTAGAAGTCAGTTACACAAATACAGCCAGGGTTGCCAAGTCTGGGTGATAAAACTAGGCTAATGGCTCAAAATAGCACAATGACCATATCCAAAATATCAAAACTCAAAATATGTAATTTTATCACTATAGTCATCACTGAAACACGGCTGTTTTGTTCACCGCACGCACTCGCTGACTGAATTCTTTGGCTATTCTCTCATCAGTCAACATAGTGAAGATGTACGAATGTGAGTAAGATATTTATTTCACAGAGTAAACAGCTTTAGTGATTATTATGGGAGTTATTGAGAGTGCTTAAACTCTCTAGACTGAAGTGAAAATGTTCTTTGATAATGTAAACGTTCTTTACTCTATAATGAAAGTGTTATAGGCTAATTAGTAACTTGCAATGTTTTTTATTAAATTCACATTAAATACAAAGTCAGTTGGATTAAAAATATTTTATGGTATGACACCCATATCTGATACTTAAGTAAAAAGACAGATTTTTATGCATAATTAATAGATTACACTATTAGGCTACTTTGCCCATCACCCACATCAACAAACATAATCTATAAAAATGCAAAATGCATTTACATACACATATTTGAGAATTGAGATATTTCATGATATAGTTTGGGAATATTTCTAATAAAAATTAAAATATGAATAAAACATAAGCCTATAACAGTGTGACATAACAAGCATGAGACCCCCCCCCCCCACACACACACACACTTGTGTCCTCTCAAAAATGAGTGCATGACACTACAATACAAGATTATTTGTCAAATAAAAGAAACATGATAAACCATTCATTTTACTTGAAATTGTTAAAGATTACTTTTAAATGTACGTCCTAAGCACGTGGTTTTCTAGCGTATTTTATTTAACTTCTCAGGTAATATCAATGGTATGACCTATTTCAGATCAAACTTACAACAACAATATTCATATACACACATATTTAATTGTTTGATCAAAATTATTGCTAGGGGCAATTTAGTAGTCGCTGGATATCGGTAGGGACGTGTACCGAGCATCACTACATTCTATGCACTTGATTTATTGAAATGCTTTAGACGAGTAGCTTTTTGTACATTTTTATTCCATTAAAGTGTTTTATTAGGCCTAATTAGGAGAAGAAGAGAGCAGTCTGCAAAAGTAAGTACTTCAGCCTGCTTTAATACTCCTCCTTCACATCTGCTGAAAAAGAGGAAGCAACAAATTTGAAGAGAATGCATTTTATTGCGACATCCTAGAGTGCTTTAACCACAGAGACCCGGGCCACACATCTGGATGAAGATGGTGAATCAGAGCCGCAGGATGGCGCAGGGTTACGCGTCCGGCTGCCATCATGATCTCCTCAAACACACATTACTGCGGCTTTCAACAACAAAGTTACGAAACCTTTGAGGTTTACCAGCAACTTCTTTAATGGCCTCCCAGAAGAGCTCGCGCTAATAATGAGATTTTTCAGATATTTGGACATTTCTACTAAGAGACTGGACAATTAGGACAGATTCGGAGCTGATTTATTTGGGCTTTTCTGCTTGTTTGTTGATATGGAAAGGGAGACAGTGTCCCGGGGGAATAATAGTTTGCATAGTTCATTCAGAGCCAATGATAGTCTGCATCAACAAAATTCCAACAAAATACTTTTCATGTGAGTGCATGCTTTACTTACAAATTTTAATAACCCTGAAATTGTGCAAATAATTATATATATATAATATATATATATATAACCCTGAAATTATATATATATATATATATATATATATATATATATATATATATATATATATAACTCTACTGACACTAAAAAATGAACAAATAAATAAATGTTAATAAAAATTTATAATTTTTTTATAAAAAAAAACTAAATTACTAAATCTTTAAAATTTAAATGAAAACAAAAATAAAATAAAAAATAAAATAAAAAATAATTAAAATATGTAACTAATTATATATATATATATATATATGTGTGTGTGTGTGTGTGTGTGTGTAATATACATTACTTAACATTAACTGAAATACAATTTAAAAGTGGTGTACTACAAGACCTAAAATAGAAATAAAAATGAATAAATCTATATTGACACTTAAAAATGAATAATAAAAATGACAAAAATAAATAAAACTATAATAAAATAAAATAACACTGGAAAATGATACATACACACACACACACACACACACACACACACACATATATATATATATATATATATATATATATATATATAACCGATAATTAATTGAACATTAACTGAAGTAACAAAGTATTACAAAAATGAACGTGACGTACTAAAATAACTAAAACTAAAATGAAAATAAAAATTTAATTAGACCATTAACATCAAAAACTAATAAAAATTATAAACACAACTAAATTATTAAAATTGTCCTCATTTGTAAGTCACTTTGGATAAAAGCCTCTGCTAAATGACAAAATGTAAATGTAAACTTATGATGAAATAAATGTAAAATGGTGTAGTTGTGTGCTCTACCAGCAGGGGCGCAGTGTGGAAGCTACTCAGCTAAACCACCGTAGGGTTTGCTGATATCTGATTGGCTGGGTGTGACTTTGGTAAAAGGGGGTGTGGTTTGATTCAGTTGCTTCTTTGGGAAGTTAGCATTATGGCTAACCCCTAATAGGTGTTTTGGTATCTAATAGTTCAAGGCTTGAGGAGAGACGTGTTGGCTTGTAGACCAACATGCAACGTTACTAGAAAAACACCAGGCCGAATGATGTCATGGGATTATTATTTTTATATTACGCCCGTATGATCTGTGCAGGCCCAAGTGCCTCATCCTGCAGGTAGGCCGAGATCTCATGAGAACCTACTTACATGAGCTGATTACAGAGCAATCAGCACAGATAATCTGCTGAGCTCATATCTTCAGCAATTACCCTCACAGCTACTCTACACAAACACAGATTAAACACAATCACCACAGAACAGCTCTACGCATCCAACGGTTACCGGCAGGTTGTTTGTAAATGCTTTCTTCGGCTTAGTGGCTCATTTGAGACCCTTCAGACACAAATCTGTCTCCTCTGAGCTGAATTCATTGTGTCTTCAAGACTCCGTGGGTGTGGTCTGCTTTATTGTCAATTCTTCCACATGTACAGCACATACATACAGAGAATTGAAATTGCGTTACTCTCAGACCCCCGGTGCATACAGATAACACTAACAGAAGAGCCTAAAAATCTAGATCATATATAAAATATAAGATACAACTATACAATAAGGAAATGTAAAAAAGACATAAAAAAAAAAAAAGTTAAATAAAGCAGCACAAGGCACATGGCAGATAGAGTGCAAACCAGTGAACAAACAGTGCAGATAAAAAGGTTTTTAGTGCAAAAAAAAGCTTATTCAGTCTGATTAAAGTGACACAAGGGCTCAAGAGCAGTTATTTTATTTAACTGACTGATGAGGTGGTAGAATGAAGTCAGTTCCATGGTGAATGAGGTAGTGAGCAGACCAATGCTGCACAAAGTGACTGGTCTTGCCTTCATATTCGAAGGGAGCATCTCACTGAAGTGGAATCTAAGTGATTGTGTTAATATTTTGAATTAGATTTTATTTTTATATTTTCTGTCTTCACTTTAATGTTTTTGTCATTTTTATTATATATATATATATATATATATATATATATATATATATATATATATATATATATATATATATATATTTTAAACATGCCTACATAATTTTTTTATGTGTTAGTTTTAGCTTATTTGGTTTCAGTTATTTCAGTACCTAAACTTAAAAAATGAGAAATGTTGCATTGTAAACTTTTTTCAGTTGTCACTTTTATATTTTATTTTATATTAGTTAATGCTTATTTTTATTTTATTTTAAGTAACAAAAATACTTTTTAATGGTTTTAATTTTAGTGTTGCTTAACAACAATAATCATATTTGCCTTAAAATTTGCCATTAGTATGTTGTATAGCTAATATTGGATGTGTTAATGTAATTTTTTAATAATAAAAAAAATAAATCCATCATGCAAAAATTTGCTGAAGTAGTCAGTTGTTAATTGAATTAAACATTTGTTTATTTAACAAATATTTTATTTTATTTTATTGTATTTTATTAATGTATTTTTTTATTGTTATTTACTGAACATGCCACATTGTTTTCTCTGTAAATAACATATGTGATGTCATATATTCAATCATTTGTTTATTTAACAATATTAAAATATTTTTAAATTGTTTAATATTATTCTTATATATATATATATATATTATATATATATATATATATATTATATATATATATATATATATATATATATATATATATATATATATATATATATATATATATATATATATCATTCTTATTTAAAACAAATTATACAATTTGCATAACAACCTGAATTATTTTGGTTAAAAAACTGACATGCATTTTTTAGTATCTGTCATGTCATTTGTGTTTTAATGCCAGCAGCATTTTTGAGTCTATGATGCATTAAAATGCTGTCTAGGCGGCTCACCAGGTTCTGGAACAGTGCCTCAATCTTGGTCAGATATCGTTTAATTGCGTCCAACGAGGTTTCCACCTGATCTCCTCAGCCCTGATTGTGATAGCAGACCATGTCGTGACTAAACTCCGGCCAAAACACATCACATCATCAGATCAAAAAACAAACCCACATCCCTACATCATACCTGTGTCTCCAGCAAACTCTGACCTTCAACTCATTTACTGTGGTTTAAATCCTGAATAAGTTTTAAAAGAATTCATATGGACATAAATACCTATTTTATTGTTTTAATGATGTTTGTTTTTGTTTTTTTTTCTCCTTCTGAGAGCTTAACGGTATGGTCATCTGCCACACAGTTATAGAAATATATAAATAAAACGTATTATTGCTGTATGTTTTACAAGAAAATACGATTTCAGTTGTTGATTTTGTTTTCTGTATAATTATTTGTGAAATAATATGTGACACTGAAGACTGGAGTAAAATTCAGCTTTGCATCACAGCAATAAATGTCATTTTAAAGTATATTAGAAATCCAGTATTTTAGATTGCAATAATATTAGATAATATTACAATAAAGAGACTTGATACCAATCTTTTAAACAGAGTAGCTATATAGAAAATATTCACCTAACTCTGATCTATAACTTATTCAAATGTTGTTTCTTATAATTTAAAATCTTAAATCTTAATCTTATAAATCTTAAAATTTCATATGGACATATAGATTTATTTTATAGCGTTTCAATTAATTTTCTTTAGTCCTTTTGAGAGCTTGAACTGATATGATCACTGTGAAGTACCAGCATTGACACTTTTTGCCGAGGACTTGCAAAAATGTAATGCTTCTTAAAGGTAAGCAAAGACATTTTTCATGCATTTTTCACTTCCCCTAACATTTCCATCTGACGCTCATCATCAGTTGCATGTTGTGCTGCTCCTCTCCACCTCTAGATGTCCCCAGAGCGCACCTGGAGTTTCCATCAGGCCTGAGCCTTTCCACAATCTTCTAAATCTGTTTCTCCTTTGAAAGATTAAAGTCAGATGAGTCAAGCCCTTCAGAAGCCCATCGAGCAGATAAAGAGGGGATTGTGAGATGCAGCGAGACTGCGCTCGGTTGAGTCTGATTGCATGACTCAGACTCTAGTATACTCAAGAACTGTGTGGGCAAATCCAGGTTGATGAAGCTTACAAGACAATCAAAATATCCTGCCTGATGTTACAAAACATCTGTCCGCTGGGTGGTCCAGTCGACTTGTGTGACTAATGGGAAAATATGTGATGGAGAAGAGTCTAAAAGTCTGAAAATGTTCAATTGTTTTTTAATTTATTGTAAAATGTTGAGTCACAGTTTATCAGGGAAACAATACGAGTTAGAATTTGAATAGAAAGATTGTAGATGATATAAAAAGCACAAAAAAACAAAAGATCTGTCTACAAAATATATAAATTTATGATTTTTTTTGTAAATAAAGGAATTAATACTTTTATTCAGCAAGGGTGCATTACACTGAACAAAAGTGAGAGTACAGACATTTATAATGTTACAAAATATTTCAAAAATCTTAATGCTGTTCTTTTGAGCTCTATTCATAAAATCATCTTGGAAAAACAAAATATCAGTTTCCACAAAACATATGAAGCAGCACAAATGTTTTCAACATTGACAATAATCAGCAGCAAATCAGCATATTAAGACTGATTTCTGAAGGATCATGTGACACTGAAGACTGGAGTAATGATGAGCTTTGATCACAGGAATAAATTACACTTTAAAATATATTACAATAGAAAATGGTTATTATAAACCTTAATATTTAACTTTTTTTTTTTTTTTAAAAAATATATTAATTTTGGAGTTTTTGTGCATTAGTTAGAGCATTTTTTTTTATTTTATTTTTTTGAGGTTTTTATATTGTGGCATTTTCTGCATCCTATTTATTGCTTTACTCAAACATATTTGTTAAAAGCTAAACTTACTATAAAAGTCTCATTAGCATCATATCATCAGTTTTCCATGATAGCATGCATAGTAGCTAAATTAAGCATGCTTTTACCAAATTTCAAAATAAATGTGACCCTGGAGCACAAAAGCAGTCTTAAGTCTCTGGGGTATATTTGTAACAATAGCCAAAAATACATTGTATGGGTCAAAATTATTGATTTTTATTTTATGCCACAAATCATTAGGATATTAAGTGAAGATCATGCTCCATGAAGATATTTTGCAAATTTCCTACTGTAAATATATTAAAACTTAATTATTGGTTAGTAATATGCATTGCTAAGAACACATCTGGACAACCTTAAAGGTGATTTTCTCAATATTTTGATTTTTTTTGTCCCCTTAGATTCCAGATTTTCAAATAGTTGTATCTCACCCAAATATTGCCCGATCATAACAAACCATACATCAATGGAAAGCTTCTTTATTCAGCTTTCCGGTGCTGTATAAATCTTAATTTTGAAAAATGTATACTTAAGACTGATTTTGTGGTCCTGGGTCACAAATATGTCTTGTGAGAACCAGAATATGGATTCAGTGTTTGTGTTTTTCACTGCCATGACCCAGTTCTTACATCCAGGTTCACAACGTGGACAATATTACAGTGCAGGAAGCTGAAGTCATGCGAATCAAGCAACAAAAAGGCCAAGGATAAAAACTAAACAGTAACTTCGGCGAGCGCTGTATAATGATGGAGCAGGGACAGGCCGAAGCTTGCCTCCGTCTGCCTTTGTCGAACTGTACTGGGGCTTGACAGCAGGAGGAAGTCTGGAGAAAAACTGGAGCTGAATGTTTAATGACAGCATGGAATCTGTTATTCGGAGGACTGACCTCGAGTTATAACATGAGAGCCAGAGGAATGTCCCGAACAATTATCTGGCGATATTGAGTCTATTGTGATTTCATTTCGCTTTGTTTGGATGTGTGAATAATGAGGCCGACTTTCTCTGGGACAAAAGCTGTGGTAAATTCCCTGTTATGAAACCGGCAGAAAGGCCAAAGGTAAACGCAAGCTGCATTCACACCAGATGTCTGAAGTCGTGAAGGACCCTTCAGACAAGGGTGACTAAGTTTCCCAGAAAACTCCATCCAGGAGTTTAATTTTCCATCGTTCTTTTGGAGGTTTAAGCATGAAGTCACACCTCTGGCATGTTTTTTAATTGTTGCACGGGTTAATTGTCCTCTGTAGAAAACCCTGAATCATTTTAGTGCTTGAACAGGCCTGTTCTGACACGATTATTCTGGCTGCCTACGATCTTTCAGTACGTGGGATGCGGTGTGCGAGGAGCTGGAAAGCAAATGCCTTCGGGATGCGAATCTGCGAGACGGATCGACGCAGCCGAAGTATGTAAACCGAGGATCAATTATCAGTTGCTCGACGTGTCTCGGCTGCACATGCTTTCAGGAGTTTGTGGCGAGATGAGAGGGAATCCATGAAATGCACGTGGCTCCCGGAGCGTCTGACCTCTGTTGCCCCACGGAAGCCGTTTCCATGGCAACCCCCCACTCACCCACGTGCTGATTGTGAATTCCTGCAAGGTCAGAAAGAAAGAAACTCGTCTGTGCACTTGGTGAGGCGAAATGTGCTGCCGTTCATATGAGAAACTGCTGGTTTGTGCAGTGATTTAAAGGAATGGGTTACTCACCCTCAGGCCATCCAAAATGTGGACGAGTTTGTTTCTTCATCAGATTTGGAGGAATGTAGCATTGCATCACTTGCTCCTCTGCAGTGAATGGGTGCCGTCAGAATGACAGCTGATTAAAAACATCACAATAATCCACAAGTAATCCACACCACTCCATTCCATCCGTTAATGTCTTGTGAAGAGAAAAGCTGCTGTTAAAAACAAATCCATTATTGCAACATTTTTATTAGTCATACTGCATTATATGGGTTTTTCCAGTGAAAAGTTGTCTTGTCTGAATCAGCAGAGAAATATGTACAGATCAAGCACCATTAACAAGCAAAACCAGTCCAAAATGGTTCAAAACAATTATGTGGGTGGTTTTTAATGTGGCAGGACAAGAGATGTTCTTTTTTTTAACTAGTGGAAGCATTATTATGGATTATGAACTCATATTTTAGCCAGAAGCAACCGTTTAAAAAGATTTGTTTCTTACAAACATGCAGCTTTTGACTTCACAAGATGTTAACTAATGGACTGGAGTGGTGTGGATTATTAATGTTTTTATCAGCTTTCATTCTGACGGCACCCATTCACTGCAGAGGATCCATTGGTGGGCAAGTGATGTAATGCTACATTTCTTCAAATCTGATGAAGAAACAAACTCATCTGCATCTTGGATGACCTGAGAGTGAGTAAACGGTCAGCAACTTTTTATTTATTTATTTTTTTTTTAAAGAGGAATTTTTGGGTGAACTATTCCTTTAAAATGACCTTTCCTCCCAATCTGTTACTGAACACTTGGTATGTTTAATAACCAGGTAACCAGAACAGGTAAATGAGCTAGTAAAGAGATTTGCTTTTGTCTGCAGCCAAATTTGAGCTTGTTTGAAGGACAATACTAGCATTTTAAACTTAAAATAAATAACTTTAAGTAAAATTTATATTCTAAATGATGGTATGATAGGCTATTGTAGAAATTAGTTTTATTTAACAGTTCTTTAATGCACGAAAACATTCACAGCATGATAACAACTGAACGAATAACAGCCCTTTAGAAATAAACATGCAAGACTATTTTTCTATTCAGCCAAAAGCGTCTTTGCTATTTTAGTTTTAATAATGTCTTGTGTTCTTACATTTTAAATAGGCTAATTCGCAAAAACCTGAACCGCACAATTAATGTGTTTGCATTTTTTTATTTCTAGAACTTTTCATTTATTTCAAATTTCCCAATAAAGGACGATTGACTTACAATGAGAGAAAAGAGAGAGAGCAACGCGCTGTTGTGCATCTCTCCTCCCCCTTCCCTTCTCTCTCTCTCTCTCTCTCTCTGTGTGTGTCTCCTGCAGGACTGAAGATCATGAGCGGCGCTCAGCTCGACCGTGTTTCTCCTCCTGATCTCCGCGCACACAATCTCCGCAAGACCAAGAAATAAAACACGCACTCTCTCTCTCTCTTTCAACAGACGCTCTGTTTCCAGCGCCGGGATAATAATAAAGCTTCGTCCACGCTTGACTCAAAGTCTCGCAATTGTCCGGTTTTATTTAATTTGCCCCTCTCTGTGAAGGTTCAAGGTGTTTAACATGATGCTCATGTTTGGCTTTGGATTATTCAGCGTCGCTCTGATCGCCTTTGTCCAGGAGTCAGCCGGCGCTTCTGCCAGCAGAAACCCGCAAGGTAAGTTTCCTTTCCCCCTCACCATGAGATGTACCTTCTGGCTGAGGAATGACTCCGGGAAAAATAACTGTTTGATGATCTGAGCTCAGTAAGAACAACTTATGGGACTCAGTTTTTCCCAAACAGCGCTGAAGTAGACTTAAACAGGTATTTTTAACATCTTTGAACTGTTTATACTGTGCAGGTGTGTTTATTATAACGCGTGGAAAATTGTTGCGATAGATTATTTGCTCATTGACCGCAATAATGATACACCAAACTGTAAAATATACAGCTCTTTTATTACTTTTGCTGGATGTTAAAGAAAGCAGTCATCTTAATGTTACACAGTCTGTCTTTTTGCTCATTGCGCATGCATGGTGTCAAATGTTTGGAAAATTGTTTAAGATATTTAGCAGTTAGGTGTTGTCAGCCATCGGAAAAAACTCTAGAACGGCTCTAAAATGAAATGATTTAGAGTTCAGTCTCTGGATGTGTTGTAGATGGGTCCCATTTTAAAATGGGGTTTTCACAGAAATTCCATTGAAGAACCTTTTTTGCTTCCTCAAATAACTTTTTTTTTGTTGACGGTTCTTAAAAAAAAAAAAAAAAAAAAACATCATAAAGAACATTTTAATATTCTAAACAATATTTTGTGCAATGCAAAGATTCCGTGGATGTTAAAGGTTCTTCACGGAACCATCAACAATAATAAGGAGCCTTTATTTTTAAGAGTGTAGAATGGATCATTCTAGAGTGAAAGGGCAGGGCCCGGTTGCAACAAACGTCTTAAGCTAAAGTTATAATTATAAACAAATGATCACTAGGTTTTCTTAACTTGAGGGGTTTGTCACAATCATCTGCAGATCCCTCTTAAGCACCTGTAGTCGTGCACCACTGAAACACCTCTAGAATGATGCCATCTAATATAAAAAGTAGGCATCTCTAGAATTGATTTATTACATCATTTCTGACTGTTGCATTGAAAGCATTCTGAATCTATGGATTCTATTAATTATAACTCGCATAGGAATTCAATTACTGTTAAAATGTGTTTTCAAAGAACAGACAGCATTGCTAGGGTAAAAAGTAGGTTAATTATGTAACAATTATGCAACATTTGGCTATCAGAACAGAATACCTTCTTAAAAATAAAAGGTTATTTATTGGCATTGATGGTTCCATGAAGAATCTTTAACATCCATGAAGAAGTTTGCCATTCCACAAAAGGTTCTTTCTAGTGGGGGGGGGGGGGAGATTAATAAAACGCACTTTTAAAAATAAAGTTTCCAAAATGGTGATATCTTGGAAGAACCATTCATTGAACTTTTCTTAAGAACATTTTGATTATCTAAAGAACCTTTTCCCACTGTAGACTCTTTTTTTGGCACTTTTCAGTTGCACAAAAGGTTCTTTAGATTATTAAAATGTTCTACACACTAAGAAAAAAAAAGTTTATTTTAAGAACTGTTCACGGAAAGGTTCTTTTGGAAACCCAAAGTGGTTTTATTTTTAGGAGTCCAAAAAAACAAAAACTTTTGTGCAATGAAAAGATACTTTGAATGTTCAAGGTTCTTTGTGGAACCACAAATGCCAGTAAATAATCTTTTTATTTTTAAAAGAGTTCTTTTAAGAACTGTTCACTGAAAGGTTCTTTGAGGAACCAAAATGTTTCTTCCAAAACTTTCTTTTGGAATTCTTACCTTTTAGAAATGATGGAATTTGTTTTTCTATGTTATTAAACTAGAATAAGGAAAAAAAAATGTTTTTTAACTATTCATTGAAAAGTTCTTTAAGGAACCCAAAATGGTTCTATTATGGCATTGCTGTGCAAACTCCCCTTTGGAGCCTTTATTTTTAAGAGTGTAGAACCAAACCAGCATCTAATGGGTGAAGAACAGCTCTGAATTGAGGTGTTTAAGGGCCTCTAGAACACCTTCTGAATGAAGACATCTCGAGTCCAGAGGGGCAGAGCTCTAGATCCCAGCTGAGCCCTCATTCACCTCCATTCCCCATCACTCACCGACATGCTCTCCGTACAAACAAACGTCAACAAATGGCAACTCCCGGGGCTCGGTCCATGCCGACCACATGTTGCTCAGTTCCATATGTAGCAGAGAGTTGGAAACCAGTCTCATGGAGGCCATTTAAAGGTATTTAACACCATAAAGTCAAGTATTTGACGTTCACCTGTGACCAAGTGAAAGCACGCACTGAACCTCTGGGTATTTCGCAAGCTTTTGCATGAAGACCAGAGGAATAGATGTTACGTTTAGAGGTCACGGCTAAAAGATTGTTACGCTAGCATGATGCAGCGATGTCAGCGGCCGCTTGTGTACACATGTGCACGTCTGGTATGTGTGCATTTATGTTTGGTGATGCTCAAAAGGTTTCCTTTTCCTGTCGCGCTGACAGGACAGCCGAGAGAAAGAGACCGAGAAGAGGAGCGGGAGGAAGGGAGGAAGGGAGGAAGGGAGGAAGGGGGGTTGGGGGTTGTTTTGCATCTTGGGTGGTCTGTTTCCCATTGTGGGAAAACTCAATATTTACATTTTGTAATTAGAACTACTTTCACTCTTTCATTTTCCACAACAAGGATTTACGCACATCTTACAGGGGAAGGTGGCAGCGCCGGGCCTAATGACCTGCACCTGTTGGTCACCGCGGGACGGTCAGGTCAGCACCACATGTGTGTGTGTTTGAGATGATGTTGCGGAGAGAAAAGTGATGTGGGTTTGGTGGTTCTGTGTTTTGAGTCTTGTGCTCCAGGTGTGATGGCAGAGCCATTGTAATCTGAAATCTGTTGTTACAGAGTAGTTTCTTTCACTATTTCTTTTTCATTGCATATTTTGTCTGGCACATTTATTTGCTTTTAATTTCTTTCTTTCTTTCTTTCTTTCTTTCTTTCTTTCTTTCTTTTGCTTTTTTGCTCTTTCTTGCTTTCTCTCTTTCTTTCCTTACTTTGTTTTTTTGCTTTCTTTCACTTTGGCTTTAAGTTGGTCTTTTATTCTCTCCTGTCAATTTTTATTCTTCGCTTCTTTCTTTTTTGTATTTTTTAATGTTATGTATTTTTATTGTTGCACAGTCGTTCTTGCCTATCCTTTTAATTTTTTCTGTATGTTAATTCTTTCTTAATTTGTGCATTTGCCATTGCCCCTTTCATTCTTCCTGTCTTTTTCATTTGCTTAGTCCTCTTTCTGTTGCTCTCACACTTTCATTCACTTGTTGGTTCTGTCGTTATTTATTATTTGTGTAATTAGTTGTCGTTAGTTAATGCAGGATGTTTATTGCAGCATTTATTAATCTTAATTAAAACACAGTTATGCATTGTTAGTTCATGATAGCTCAGGTCCATTAATTAAAATTAACAGATCTAGCTTTTGCTTTTAATAATGTGTTAGTAAGTGTTAAAATGAACTTAATTAGTTCATGTTAATGTATTTAATGTTAACAAATGGAAAGATGGCTCTTTGTTTTCATCCAGTGCTTCTTTCTATAATAACAGTTGAATTTTTCTGTCTGGAGCCTTTTGTGTGTCAGACGCATCAGTAGCATATAAAACAGACTGTGAGTGATTAAAGGGTGCCGTTTGTCAGGTCAGTATTTATTATGTTCACCTTTGTATTTCATCAACGTCGCCATAATTGCAGGTTACCAGCACCATGAAATGATCATAATTCATTATAATAATCATAATTCCGAGTAAATGGGTTAAGGAGGCTTTTAAAACCCATGTGTAATAAACGACTTGGCAAAACAAAAAAAAATCCTGATGTTCTCGAGGTACAGACGTAGAGCAGCTCGGTTTTGCTTTTTGCTCTCCTGGCCCGGAGCTGCAGGCTAACAGTGCCAAGGCAACCGGCGGTGAGGATGTGACATGCCGCAGCGGTGTGTGTGTTGATGTAACCTCTAGTCCGTCTCCCCGTTCACCCCGAGGCAAAACCCCTGCCGGGCAGACCCTGCTGGACAACTCCAGTGTGGGAAATACACATTTCCCTTGAATAGCGGGAGCTGAGAAGGAGGGGAGAGCAGCGGAGGCCTGCCGGGGAGGGGTGGCGTGACAGCGGTTTGGGGGTTTGTTTGCTTTGTGTTGCCTTTCACTCAATGAAGTTGGAGTATTCTTTTGTGAGTCTGGAGCAATGGCCTTGTCAGAGGCGGGGACAGATGATCTCTCTGCTCTTCGATTTAGAGAATATCTGGAAACAAACAACCTTGTAGGAAAGAAAAGCTGTGAATGAGATCTCTTTGGTAAATATATTGCTGCTACAAACATGCCGTGTGATTAAATGGAGAAAATAGAGTTCTTGTTTAAGTTTCATGCCTCTCAGATGTTCCTCTTGAGAAAAAAAAGACCCCATATGTGTGTCCTTAAGATTTTAGAGATGTCTGGTCTCAAATTTGCCTAAATGTAATTTCTGTGTAAACTTTGAAAGTTTTTTATTAAATTCTCCCAAAACAAATGATCTTCGCATGCATTTGGACAGAAAACCCCCCCCCAAAACAAACAAACATTGAGATCTCAGTAACATTGCAAAGTTTTCTTCTAGACTCCCAATATATTAAATGGAAAGAAAATAATGACTTCTGAGTTTCATGCTTCTCAGATGTTTCTCTTGAGGGAAAAAAGCCTTCATATGTGTCTCCTTTTGAGATTCAGAGGACATTTAATGTCTCGAACTGTGCTCAGATTTGCCAAAATCCAAACTTAGGTAAGGTATTTTTACTGTGAACTTCAAATGTTTATCTTTAAATCTGACAAAAACAGATGATCTGAGCATGCATTTGGACTGAAATACACTGAGATCTCTATAATATCTCAGTTGTTTCTCCAAGACTGCCTTGATATTAAATAGAGATAAAAATGTGGAGACTCGAGTTTCATGCTTCTCAGATGTTCCTCTTGAGAGAAAAAAACCATACGTGTTGTCTTAGGATTTTCAGAGGAATTTTAATGTCTCAGATTTGCCAAGACACCAAAATCTATAGTCATAAGTAATTTCAGTATGAAATGTAATATTTTCCCAAACAAATTCTCCCAAAACCAAATGATCTGTGCATTCATTTGGACCAAAAATCCTCTGAGATCTTAATTGCATCTCCTGCTTCTCAGATGTTTCTCCTAAGAAAAGCCCCCCAGTATTCTCCTCGTGAGTCCCACTGGAGAATTCAGTTGTTTTAAATCTCTCAAATTGTGCTTAGATTTGCTGGGACCCCAACATTTGTGATCAAAAGTAATTTTATTGCAACCTTCAAATGTTTATCAAATCAAAAAATCAAAAAACAAATCTGAGTATCCAAGTGAAAAAAATATAAAATAAATAAAAAAAATCATCTTTAATATAAAACTTTATTATTTCTGCTTCTCACATTTTCCTCTTGAGAAAAAGACTTTACAGTCGAAAGTCTGAGATCTCAGTTTTTCTTTTTAAAACATCTGCGCAGCTATCATCATTCATATTTATATCGCTTTATCTTTATGACACCAATTTTTACTATTTTCTTTCAGAGGCATTTTGGGCAAAGTTAATGCTTTTAGTGAATAATAACTATTCCGTTAAATCTCCTGCGCAATGACAGAGAAACTTGTCAAAACAAATTCCCACTTGAAGAAATGAGAATTTGGTGGCTGTTGTAAGGTATTTTATATATAGCTGTTGTGTTTTACATTTGATGAAGTTTTATCGTCTATACTTCATGGATGTAGATGTTTCTCTAGTCGTTTTGTTATTTAAAGGTTTCTCTCTGTTCTTATCTTGGTGCACGTCTTTCTCACGAATGTCTCGCTTTCTCTCCATTTAACCCACAATCCAGAAAATCTCTCACCAGTTTTCCTCTTTTATTTTTGTTCCAAAGTGGAGTGCGCATTTTTGAGGCAGGACTTGAAGCATTTATAGTCAGCCACATGGCGAAATATGTTTACTGTTCAGTTGGATTATAAGTGTACAAAACCCATATGACTTTGCCACTCTAAGAGTTTTGTGAAGTTTTTACAGATAAGATGGATAATACATGTTATTCCTTAGAAAAAAAAAAAAATCTGTCAAGGTTTTCCTATGAGTTTTCAATTGGGGTTTTCAATTTATGAGTAAAATAATGCTCTATAACATAAATTGCTAGGATAAAATTCTGGGTTTTGAAGTCATGACATCCTGACATGGCATTAGGAAAGCGAAGGTTGTAGGTTCGATTCCCAGGGAACGCATGAATTGATAAAATGTTGAATGCAATGCAAGTCACTTGCATAAATGTAAATGTATTTTTATATACTCCATGGTACAGAATGATTACCACATTCAAAACATGGTATCACCATCTTAATAAATCTAATGAAAGCATAATTCACAATATATTCTCTGAAATATCTTTATTCTCTTAATATCTTACGCAATTTAGTTTTAAATGATGTTTAGATATTTCTTAGTGAAAAACAAGACAAAATAATTTATTGCCATGTTAAAAGAACAGTTCATCTGAAAATGACTATTCGTGGACAATGCATTCACCTCGAGGCCATCCAAGATGTAGATGAGTTTGTTTCCTCATGGGAACAGATTTGGAGAAATTTTGCATTTCATCTCTTGCTCACCAGTGAATCCTCTGCGGTGAATGGGTTCCGTCAGAATGTGGGTAGTAAAAGCTGATTTTTAAAATATCCCAATAATCCACAAGTTATACTCTAGTTTTTATGTTTTTGTGTTTTGGGGAGAAAAGCTGTGTTTTTGTAAGAAACAAAGAGTCATAATCCATAATATTGCTTTCTCCAGTGAAAAAGTCATCTGGCCTGAATCATGAGAGAAATCTGTACTGTTTAAACAGTCAAAATCACAAAGGTTTAAAGTTCAAATGTCTCAAAGATGGATTTATTTCTCACAAACATGCAGCTTTTCACTTCACAAGGCGTTAATTTATGGACTGTAGTGGTGTGGATTACTTCTGGATTATTTTGATGTTTTTATCAGCTCTAATTCTGACGGCACCCATTCGCTGCAGAGGATCCATTGGTGAGCCAGTGATGTATTGCTACATTTCTCCAAATCTGATGAAGAAACAAACTCAACTACATCTCGGATGGCCTGATGGTGCGTAGACTGTCAGCAAGTTTTCATTTTTGGTTGAACTGTTCCTTTGAGAAACTATATCATGAAGTGCTAAGAGTTTATATCTTAAAATGAAAGGCGGTTAGAATGGAGCCGCTTTTCTGTATAATTTAATTGCTGGTGACTGTTAGCAGGCAAGTGTGGCAGTACGGTCTGATTTTTCTCTCTCTCTCTCTCTCTCGCTCATCGCAGGCATCGTTAGGAGACAGAAGGAAAGCAAACATGCCTCAGCTAATTAGTGGGTTGGGCTGGAGGTATATACATAGCCTGTGTGCGCTTTACGCTCTAACGTACAATTACTAAGCCAGAAGTGACACTGCTGGGTTTAGATCATTAGGAGTTTACACTGATGGTGCGGTCAGCTTTAGAGGAAGTGTGGAGACCACATCTGTAGGTGTTAGCGAGAGCGCGTGAATGCCTTCCTAGTTAAACGTGTGAAAGTCGTGACATTTGTCAAGTATGGTGACCCATACTCGAAATTGGTGCTCTGCATTTAACCCATCCAAAGTGTACACACACACAGCAGTGAGAAGTGAACACACCGTGAACACACACCCCGGAGCAGTGGGCAGCTATAGATCCAGCGCCCGGGGAGCAACTGGGGGTTCAGTGCCTTGCTCAAGGGCACTTCAGCCATGGGTATTGAGGGTGGAAGAGAGCGCTGTTCATTCACTCCCTCCCACCTACAACTCCTGCCAGCACCGAGACTCGAAAACTGCGACCTTCTGGTTATAAGTCCAAATCTCTCACCGTTAGGCCACAGCTGCACGTGTGAATGTCACATGAAGAGGGAGGAAATACATCTTAATTGAAGACTTTTATGGGGAAATCAGTGTTGGATTAATGCATTAAATGACCGGGTTTTGTGTTTTTGACACTGTGTGTTCTTCCTATTTTTAGGAGTTCAATTTAGGAATGTTATTTATGAATTCTGAGCGTGTTAAACAAAACCCGTCAGAGCTTTCCCAAATCTTCACATGCATGTGTAAAATCCTGAGTGTCTTAGAGAAGCGTCTATTTTAAGCGTGTCAGTGGCAAGGGTGGAGTTGACACGAGGCATAGGTGAAGGCCTCGTAAACATATGAAAAACGGAATTTGTATTTATGCTACATAATGTACACTTGAAACATGCAATTTCAGTGAAATTGCACACTTAAACTTTAAAAAACTACTAGGGCTAGGTGTCACAAGTACAGTACAGCGTGCAAAAGAGATGATGTATTTTTGTAGGCCAAAACCCAGAAACGAGCATTTTTGCTCTTTGGTTTTTGGTTAAATGCCTGAAATAAGGTCTATGGTGGACACAAGCTTAAGATACTTTAACAGTTTGTTCTGTGACATAAAATACTTTAGTAAAACCTAAAACCCATTTGCTAAAAAGTGTCTAAATGGGACTACAGAAGTTGTCAGTGACATTAAGCTTCATGTCGAGCAGGTAAACTCATCTACTCACTAGTCGCTTTCACAGCCTTGTTTGTCTGTAATCGCACTCTTGCAAACTATTCCAACCCAAACTTAAAGGGAAAATGTTTTTAAATGAAGAATGAAGTCATAGTTAGTTTATAGTCTACGTTTAGCTTTTTACTTCCGGCGATTGTATTTAGGCTTCAGCTGTGTTGATTTTTGTTATGATGAACAAAATGTATAAGAATCATACACTTTTTGTCATTCACAGAACTTTTTTCTGCAGTAATGCAAAAGCCAATGGAAAAATCCTGTTGGGTTTTAATCGATGGAACCAGGGTGATGTTAATGTTCGGGTTGGACTACAAAAATAAAAATCCCTGCATAATTAGTGATTATAACAACATATATCAGCCAGGTTGACCCATAACCTACTAGTTGTTTTAAATAGAGACTAATTGCTATTTGAAGCTTTTAAAAGGCTCGGTTTGAGAGGATGTTAGCTCTCTTGACATGTTTTGTATGACCCTGGAGAAAAGCATTGTTTGAATCACTTGCAGGTCACCTGGATACTATAAAGTAGGTTTGAGTATTTTCAGTGTATTTTATAGGGTTTTAGTTGAAATGGCTTAGTAAAGAAAGCTCAGATCTTTTATTTTAGGTAAAGACCCACCAAATGATTTTTGTATGAAAAGTGAAAGTTTCATGTCAGGTTTGAAGTAGTTAGGGCCACTAAACTTTCTCCAGTCACTGGCAGGTGTGGCAGAAAACTAATTCTGGATCCTTCCTGTAAGACTATCACGTCTGCTAAAACAGATGGCAGAAAGCTAGTCGAGAAACCTGATGTTGAGATGATCTGACCACAGCTGCATTAAAGAAGTCCGCAGCCGCTCTCTTCACCCTACAGGAGAGATGTTCAAATATAGATATTTTAGACATGAGGTTGTCTGCCATCGCTGTTTCCTATTATGAGTATGAAATCAGACAGTGTGAATCCTTTGATGATAAGAGTAGCTGAAGTCAAAGTTGACAGTCAAGTGAAATGATGAACCTCTTAAACCCTTGTAAAAAGTTCAAGTTTAAGGCTGATGCTACACACGGAAACTTTTTAAGCAATTTTGCCGGGCAACTTTTTTTGAGCAGTGGTGCTTGGGCACTTTCCCACTGAGAATGGGTAACAAATTTCTGTCTGGATACTTTAGATCGGTCATGGGCCCTGTGTCTCACTTAGTTGCCCGTTGAATGCGGCATTAACCAAAGGTGCCTTGTTTTTTTTTTGCTTTGATCAAATTGCATTATATACACTACTATTCAAAAGTTTGAGAAAAAAAGTCTCTTCTGCTCACTAGGGCTGTATTTATTTGTTTAATAATATAGTAAAAACAGATATTTTGTGAAAAATTTTATTTACATTTTTTTTTTCTGTTTGAATATATGTTAAAATATATTTTATTCCTTTGATCAAAGCTGTATTTTCAGCATCATTACTCCAGTCTTCAGTGTCACATGATCCTTCAGAAATCATTCTAATATGCTGCTTTGCTGCTCATTTCTGATTATCAGTGCTGAAAGCTGCTTCATATTTTTGTGGAAACCATAATGCATTTTATTTTTCAGGATTCTGTAATGAATATAAAGTTCAAAACAACAGCATTTTTTGAAACGGAACACTTTCGTAACATCATGAATGTCTTCACTGTCGCTTTTGATCAATTGATTGCGTCCTTGCTGAATTAAAAATTAATTTCTTTTTTAAAAACCTTACAAACCACAGACAATTTAGCAGTGGTATGTGTGCACAGCCTTCGCTAAAAAACAATGCATTGAGACCGAAATGGTGTGCTATTCATTTACAAGGCTGTCAGTATATTGCATGCTATTAGGAATGACCACTTCAGTTGTGTTTCGTCTCTATTCTTAAAAACTAGCAAACTACTGCAAGGTTGAGTAGCATCTACCGTATGCGCATAATATATGCAGATAATACACAGTTTGAAGTTGCAGAAGTGTGGAAAGTAATGTGTTTTGGCTGTCAGAATCTTTAAGCCCTGAACAGAATTAAGAAGGCGGTCACCTTGTCTCAACATCCCGGCCTGATTGGCTTCATTTTGCGGTGTATATAAACTCTCAGCCGGAACTAGTCACAACCCTGAACGGATTTAAGTGAAAGTGACTGTGGGTAAGAAATCCAACCTCATTCTCTTTAATTAGGCCTTCTTGCCTGCCACGGATGGCCGTGTCCTCAGCCGAGCCGTCAGGGCCGTGCTGGAATCTGAATTGTCGCGGGTGTCCGTCAGGTTTGAGATAATCCGACTCCTGTTAAGAAAGCACGAGCAGTGATGTCAGGCACCGAGTGGGATTATACGACAGCAATGTCAGACATGAGGAGAATCTATATTTAACAAGAATTTCATATATATTCCTGATTAGACTTTTTGTTATTCCTTGAACGTCAGCATTTCTAGAAGCGGCAGCACAATGGCTTGCTGTATTCATTTTAATTCGGTTGTAGGTCTGCAACACATTGTTCCCGCTCAAGGGAATTCATTCTTTTCATGAGACTTCCTTCCATTTGTTGTGGCGCGTTTATCGATATCAGGACTCAGACGCCGAGGGCTGAGCAGCCGCAATGTCAGTCTGACTCACATTTTCCTTCGTGACATTGAATTAATGCCATCTCTGTTCCCGAGAACACGCAAACCATGCACGCACAGCACTGAAGTCCTGCGTTTTGAATGTCCTTTTTGCATTATTTGTAAGTAACTAATAGTGGTTGGTTGTTATGCAGTTGAACACTTGGGATGTTTTATTGAATTAATGAATTAATTTTACCAGTTGATTTGTTGATGTTGACAGTAAATCGTAATCACTGATAATTTGGGCACATCTGATTAAAATGTATGTTTATCAAGACCTTTCTTGATGTTTTTGCTTAATTAATTTAAACTATATAGAGTGCTGAAGACATGGCAGTGTATATTTATTTGTAGGTCAACACCCAGAAACGATTTACTGAAGTCATTGGGTTTTTTGAATGGGTTTTTGGTAAAAAATTAAGATACTTTTACGTTTAATTGTACGAAACAAAATACATCAGTGAAAACCCTTTGCGATCTTTTTTTTAAAGCTTTATTAGTCAGTGTTCATTCAAAATAGAAATTTTGTGTTTTCATAAACAGTAAAAGTAGCAGAAAAGTCACGATATGCATCCACAATGGCAGACAATGGTATTTTTATCTCATCATTCTCTCATTTTCACCTCATTTGTACTGTAAGCATCAGTGAATGCACACAAGAGTCTGGATTCTCCCGCTGACCTCGACCTCTCCGAGAGCACATTTATTTATTGAGTCGTAATGTAAACAGCATGCCTCAGATTACGTCTACAATGTAGCTCTTCTGGGATCCAGAAATCTTTTGAGTGTAGCCACTTTTTTTTTTAGGCCAGATGGAGCTGAAAACTGAGACCTTTGGAAAGAGATCCAGTGATGGCCTGTTGATGGTGCAAAGCATTTTGGGAAGGTCAAAGCTTAAAATATCCTACTTTAGTTTGTATAAACTCGGCTAGTTTAGCATCTTCAGTTCGGTACTGTGAATAATGAGTATTAGATTAGAATACAATGGTACTTTTTGACATAGAATACCATAATTTAAGGTATTTAAAACAGTACTTTGTATTATTATTGTATTACCACTATAGGAAGGAGTTGATGTAACTTAATTTGAGTTTAATAAAATTGACTCATCCTCATTCATTTTGGTTGTCCACATTATTAATAGTAGTTTTCATTGTAGCTCTGCCTCAGTAAAACTGATGGAAATTGATATGAAATCTCAAACAGACATGTGTTGTGTTTTAGCTAATTCTACAGTAAATTAATCAGCATGACATACACTAGGGCTGGATATTGACAAAGATTTTGATTCTATTTGATATTGATTCTTTTGTATATACAGTACATCAGGTACGGTACTTATCCATTATTTAACTAATGCTGTACTATGTGAAAAAGGGACAGAGAGTGATGCGTGAGGATCATACATTATCTTTATGGTATGCACCTCTGACTATCAGACCTCGTTTTTACGAGATGTTTGTTTAGAAGACAAATCAACATCATTGATAACGTCATTAAAACTACTACATCGTCCAAATGCATATCTTATTAGTTCATCGTGTTGTTAGGGTCATTCAGATGGCCAACGCAAAACGGCACAATGCAGACAATGTTGTTGTAGGACAGCAAGATGGATGTGTGTGTTTGTGTGTGTATCTCAGCGAGTGTGTGTTTGTGTGAGTCTGTTTACAGACTGCATGTGTTTACATTCCGGGGAGCCGGTCCAAGCTTCAGAGACTGCAGTAAATGAATGAAAGGAAATGCTTTATTCTGCTCGGTAATGGAAAAACACTCCAAAATGAAGCTGTCGTCTGCCAGCTCACATCAAGATGGCAAGATGTTCCCCGACGCCATGAGAGGAGATCCTGGGAAAGGCCGGGAAACTCCTACTAATCTAGTTCAATGTCTCCTGTGTTCTGACTCCATAGGAGCGGCATTTTAAGGCATCATAACAGCTAACAGGGAACTTTCCTTAAAGCGTTGTGGTTGGTTTTCTCAAAGTTATGAACCTACAAATTGACTATTCATTAATGTTCTTCCAGTAACGTTAATAGAACATTAAATGTTAGCATTGTTTATGCATCGTTCATGGAACATTTATTCCTTAAATGGTTTAGTTGGTTTTTTTAAATGTAACTACTTGGTTTGGAATGTTTAGAGAACGTTCAAAACTAACGTTCTCAATATGCAATATGATAAAATGGAATGTTCCATTAACATTCTCAAAACCAAGAAAAAAAACGTTTGTTGTTGTCAAAGTTCAAAGATCAAAGTTTTTTTTTTTCTGTTGTACCCAAATTCTAATGAGCTCATTGAAAAAAAGAAATACAAAATGACATTTTTACTATATACAAAAAATAACTAAAGAAATAAAAATTACTATTTCATCCAATATTTGTGTGTTCTATGTATTGTTATGCCTATAGAGTATTTACATTTAAGCTTAGCGACATCTAAAACAAAAAGTAGTTTGGTGTAAAGAGTACATTTTTAAATAATTAAATATAATTTAAAAGTAAATATTTTATGCTAATTTATACTTATTAGAATACTGCAATTCTAATTTAGCAAGATGTTAAACAAAAAAAGTAGTTTTTCAAGAGTAAAGTGTCAAGTTTAACAATTTAATATGAATTAAAAGTTACTTTTTTAACAATATTTGTGTTTTATGCATTGTCGGTTAATATAGTGCTGCAATTTTAGCTTAGCAAAATTTTATGTCAAATTTTATTGGAAGTATTTAAATGTGGTAAGTGAATGAATCACTGATTAGATTGCGTTTAGTTATGTTTATTTTGCATATGGGCAGAAATTGTGAAATTGTTGGATGCTCACATCTTCACTTGCTTTCTTAGCGCATCTTACCTGTCAAAATCATATGTCAAGAGCTGAACATTCATTATGGATATATAACCAACTTTAGAATGCATTCTCTTTTACCCTATAATAATATCTGCATGCACTTGTTCACGGATGCATTTATCGTCCCATGGACAATTAGATATATTGGAGGATTTTGTGCACATATTATTTGCATGTCTTTTTGTGCAATTCCACAAAATCAAGTGCAGGCTATTTTCTCATTGCATATCCTGTTTCATATGGAAGTGAAATTGTTTGCGAGCAGGGTTCAAGTGTGGCTGAAAGGACACACCTCGACTCATACTCTCACCTCACAATTCTTTCAGATCAAAGACAGTCACGTGACTCTATTCCAGCCAAACATTTGCACTGTGATCCGCTCAGTTTGTCTGGATGCAGTGCTTCACCTCTGATGGAAACATCCACTGGCTCTTTCAGAGATGTCTGGGTTTTGGCATTGCTCCTCATTGTCTGTCGGATGAGCCTCGAGGCCCGTGAGATAGTGATCGAGGATTTTGTCAAAGATAGCGTTCTTCAGACACTTGGAGATTGTCAAAAGAAAGTCAGACTTTTGTTGCCTGAGCACGCATTAAACATCAAAGGTATGACGAAGTGATAAATGCTGTCAGCTGATGTTAATAGCTTATGAACGAACTGAAGAAACCACTGGAATTTTGTCTGAACAATAGTATGCAGCCTTGCAATACTAAAAATCTAGACATTGTATTTAAATTGCGATTGGTTATTAATGTACCTTTTTATTTGTTTGTGCATCTAAAACTTAAATGCATAACCTCAATGCATCTGCAGTGCAGAATGCAAACTGTGCAAACTTTAAAAGTGACTATTTTACCCAGTTTTTGCGTATTCTATTTATTTAATGCTTGTTAATGTCAAACTCCACTGGAATTAATGGATGCTGCTTCAGAAAGGCAGTATTTAAATATGGTAAATCGATGATTTTAGTGTTGATTATGAAAATTAATCAGGTTAATGAATTGTATGCATTTGTCTACATTCATTAGACAACGTGAGATGCAAACTATGGTGATAATAAATATTATGAAAATCTCAGTGCTTCAGTTTGCTCTCAAATAGAGGTCAATTTGCTGGAAAAGCTCAATAGTACTTGAAAATCCTTAAGAGTCCAAGAACAACTGTTCAAGAACAAGATATCACCTTGAATAACTCAGATTTCAGCTGTCCTTGAAGCCATTGCACTTACTTTTTAAGAAAAGCTTATTCACATTAGCAGCTCAACAAATTCATTTAAGGCACACTTTGATGAGTTCACAAGTCATTTTTGAGACCCTCACAAGTTATGTTCAGTCTGGATCAAAATTATGACTTCTTGAAGACCCCCTGAAATTAAAATTGCCATTAATTTGGTCTTTGAGGTCATACATAGGGCACTCCTAAAAATGAAACTTTTAGAAAATGTGCACATGTAAAATTAATGATAAAATAAAATAAAAATAAAAACATTTTCATTATTTGAAATAAAAAAGTCCACATTGTTAATTTTCATTTAGTTTAACTTGATGTACAAAAATAACAAACTGAAATGCAATAAAAATATAAACTCTTGACATGTTAAAAAAATAAAAATGATAGAATGCAAAAAAATTACTAAAACTTTAAAATGAAAGTGGAAGATATGAAAATAAAAAAAACAATGCAAAATATTAATAAAAACTAGTATTTCAAAGTTCAGTGCAGGGTTAATACAGTTGTTGAAAACTAAAACCATAAAAAAAATCACTTTCATTACTTGAAATAAAATAGTAAAGTAAAAGCTAGTTACCTAGCAAGTTTCAGCTAGTTACCAAGTCCATACTGCTCATTTTCATTTAGTTTAACTTGATGCACAAAAATAACTAAAACTAAAACTGAAATGCAATAAGATAAATAAAAATAAAAATGTCAAAACGCAACTAAAATTACTAAAACTTTGATATGAAAATGGAAGATATAAAAATTTAAAATATTGCAAAATATTAATAAAAACTATAACAGTATTTCAGTGATACTAAAACAACATAAGCTCAAAAAAAAAAGATTTAACCATTGACAGTATAATTAAAAAATACACTGTAAAAAAAAAAAAAAAAAAAGACTTAAAAATCTTAGGTATGTTGGTGTTTGATATTTCTTTGTAATTTATGAAATTTATTAGCAGTTTTAAAGTAAAAATCTTTTTCAGAGTAAATCCTACAACATTTTAATGCAACATGCAAAAATCATTATTCTAGATGTTTCCCCAGAAACCAGTGGCATGAAATACTGTGTAAGTGAGATACATCCGTCCTAAATTCTTTATTTAAATAACTAATATATCAAACCATTTCATGGGGTCTTTCATAACTGAATGTTCTTGGAGTTCGACTAGCCGTCGTTTAACAAGTTGAGCTCCGTCTGGAACGCTCTGAGTTATTCCAAAGCGGGCCAATGGCACTGGGTGCAGTTTTATGAGGTGCTGAAAAGACGACAACCTTTAGCAGGTCCTCTGCCAGCCCTGAACCTCCACCCGACCGACTCGTCTGTTAGCAGACTGCTCTCATTCTGACAGAAAGCCTTGATCACAACCTGTGCTGGAGCTTTGCCTGTCTGTGATTGAAGGGTATGAACCGTCTCATCAGCATCACGTCATTTGGGCTTTGCATGCAATGCAACATTTTCTCTGTGCATGTATTTGAACCAGTTTCCCATTGGCTGGTTTTGGTTTTGTCTGCTTAGTCTGTCTAGACTAGTCTTAGATGACTAAACAATATGTGTGCCACCTTTTTGGCTTTCTGTTGCAAAATGTTTATGGAGCATCTCGATGGATTGAACTGGAGATTTATGTGATTTTCAGTAAAATGTGCTTATTAAGTGGTACAGCTGTGATTGGATATTATTCTTATATGGGCTGGAATGAACTGTGACTGAGCAAAGCAATAATATTTGTTTTATTCTATGTTTTATTTAAATTTCACAAATAATTACAAAGAAATGTCAATTAACACATCGAATTACATGTGAAATTATTAAATAGAAAGACTGAAATAGTATGTTCTTGTATTTTCTTGCCCTTGGGTGGCATTTATTTATTTATTTTTTTTGTATATTTGTATATGCTTTTGCTTGTAATACATACATACATATATATATATATATATATATATATATATATATATATATATATATATATTATAGATTATATACCATTTTATATATATTAAGATTTTACCATTTTATTTGATTTGATTGTAAAACTTTTTTAATTTAGAACTTAATAATAATAATAATAATAATAATAATAAAGTTATTTTATTAGTTATTTTTTAGTTATTCACCTAAAACAAAGTTATTTGGACAAAAATTGAGGTACAAGTTGTTCCAAATGTGTATGAGTTTCTTTCTTCTGTTGAACACAATAGAAGATATTTTTAAGGATGTTGGTAACTAAACAGTTGACGGTAGCCATTGACTCCCATAATATGGAGAAAATATACAATGGAAGTCAATGGCTACCAGCCACATTTTGATTACCAACATTCTTCAAAAGATCTTCTTTTGTGTTCAACAGAAGAAAGAAACTTATACACGTTCTAAACAACTTGAGTGTGTTTAATTGATGACAAATTTTATTTTGGGGTATACTGTCCCTTTAAGTGAAGGGTCAACTGCACTGCAATTTGGGCAGTTCATAAACTCTGAGCTTTAAATGAGTGTGGTTGTTGTTTGAAGACAGCCACCATCACTCAGCGCTTACAGTAGCGCTCACTAAGGACGTCGGGCACAAATAGAAGCAGGCGATATTTCCTTTACGAGCTGTTCGCAGGACAGACACTGGCTTCCTTCATTAGACGAAGGCGATCTGGGAAGAGACGGCGGGGGGAGGATGCTAAATTCTGCTCTAATGTTGACGTCTGCATTTCATCAACACCCTTTTTTCTTTCGTCCCGTCTGTGTGTCGCCTAATAGCCCATGAGATGAAGACTTTGTGCTGGCTTTGCATGTGACGGCCTGCCAGCTCTCACAACCTACACGTCTCTCTCTCTCTCTCTCTCTCTCTCTCTCTCTCAGAAGCGATTAAACATCGCTGGGCCACATGCTAACGGATGTTTGGCCAGAAACGAGAGGTTGTCTCGCTGCTACTGTATCTGGCTTTCCACCAGCTCGTCGGATTGCTTGCCAAACTTGTGAGGGCAAAGTTAGACCCACTTGCTGGAATAATATTGATTTAGTTGGAGGAACTACCTGAGAGTGAGTGTAAAGTGGTCGGGATGCTTTTGGATTTTGCTCTGCAAGATTTGGATCATTTCTTCTGAATACATTACTGCATACATTAGTACAGTATTACTTGCAGTTTATCAGGTGCTGTCGAACAGGTTCACTGGTCTCCAGCCCATAGCGCCCTCTGAGGAGAAATGTTGATGCAATACATTTATTCTATTGTTTCATATATATTTTATTTTAATTGTTTTGAATTAATTTTGTAATTTATTTAAATATAATTTCCCCCCACTTTTTATTGGATTTTTAAACTTATTTTTAATATTTCATTTTTTATCGTTTCATCTTAAAATTATATTTTAGTTTGTGTTATTTTATTATATATATATATATTTTAAAATATTTTATTTTATTTTGTTAGATTTTTTACTTTTTTTTATGTTTTTTATATTTATATTTTACTTAATATATTTTTGTATTTCATTTTTATTTTATTTCATATTTTTATTTGATTGGATTAGATTTTTATATTTTGTTTAATAATTTCTTTTTTGGTTTATTTATGTATTTTATTTTATGTGCATTATTTTCTTTTTTTAAGGTTATAATGTATTATATTAGATTTTTTAAGATTTGAATTTTTATTTCATTTAATTTTCTAGTTCAATAAATATAAATGTAAACTAATTATTTACATTGATTTAGATGTTGAATTAGCAGAATGAGCAAATACAGAGCTTAGAGTTTGAACTTAATATATTATAGGACTCTTATGACATGGAGTTCAAAGTAATCACATAGCAACCACCTAGAACACCCTAGCGACACCCTGGCAACCACCCACAACACACTAGCATTGTTTTGGCAATTTCATTAAGTTTGTTTACTGAAAATGATATTTTTGTGACTGAAAATGATATTTTTCGTCCCTTCTGAGATTATTTCTGGGCGGGGTGAGTTGTTTTAAGAGTAAAGCGGGGCCTGTACAAACACTGAGAGTCTCACTGTGAGCAAACATTGCTCTGTGTTTGAACTGCACACCTTCAGCGCGCCGACCGTTCGTCTGTCAGTAAATATACTGAGCAGTGCTGACCCCATCATTAATCAGTGAGGAAACGCTGCTCTCATGTCTGAGCCACATGAGCACAACATCCAGAAAAAAACTACATACACAAACCGTGCTTTCAAGAAACGCTCAAAACTTCAAGGCGTCAAGGTTTGGTTTGGTTGCATGACCTTGTTGCTCTTGCTGGTGGATGCCGTTACTACATCTACACCGTTTTCCATTCACAAACATTATTCTGATAATTGGATTGAAATCAGCATGAATGCAACTAATATAGTATCTCAAACAGTCAAGCATACAGCTAGCAATGCTGAGGTCATGGGTTCAGTTCCCAGAGAATGCATAAAGTAAAAAAAAGGATTAGCTTGAATGCAACATTAGTCACTTTGGTGAAAGCAAATGTAAAAAGCAGCATTTTATTGCTTTAGCAGTTTACCAGTGTCCAGTTTTTTCAGGCTCATAAATGTGTGAAGTGAAATTTATGCTTCTGAATTATAGTGCATGAGTTGTGTGGACCATTTTATTATACATTAATGGTGCTCTTTTTTGTGGTCATTTGTAAACATTATACTCTCTCTCTCCCTTTCTCTCTCTCTCTCTCGCTACAAAATAGCTATTATTATTAATATTTTGAATGAGCTTTTATATTTATGTTTTTTGTTAAATTACAAGATTCACACAATATTTTTTGTGTAATATTGTATTTTATTTTTCCGTTTTATGTCACTTAATGAAAGCTAGGCTGTTAATTGTGCGCTATAATAGTTGCTTTAATTATTATTATTATAATTTTTTTTTTCATTTTAATTTTAGTTTTAGTCATTTTAGCACTTCAACTTATTTCAATTACTTCCCAGTGCAACATTTCTAAACAGGGATTTATTTTTTCATCTAATATTAACACTTTAGATTTCAGTTAACAAAAACAAAGCTCTTACTGTGTGTGTGAAATGGAATTGTCCATTCTGTCTTTAACATTACAGATCCAGATTTCAGGATAATCCAGGATAACATGCTAGCATGCTTCTAGATATGTTAAAGATATGGGAGAAACAGAAGAAGTAATATGTTAGTATCTTCAGCCCATCAGCATGAGCTTTTTCATGACATCATGCAGCTCCAGAGTGATCGGTCACATGCTATTTACAGCTCAGGTGATTGGCTAATGAGAGCCAGCTGAGAAACTACTATTGAAAAGGGTAATGTTAACGGTTAAACAAAGAAAAGAAACACGCGCCGAGTCGAATCCTCAGATGGGTTGCTAGTGGAAACAGACACTCACAAACAGAGAGTTGAGTTACATAGAAAGATTACAGCAGCCGTGAATACATTATTGAGCATTCTTAAAGGTTTATGTTTCTAGGTCAACAGGCAGGAAAGTATTCATGAAGTCACTTTCATGCTAGCCAAAGTAATAAAGACATTTTATGTTCTGCCGGAGCACATAAATCTCTCTGAAGTGTGGCGAGATAATGTTGATCTTCACAATGTTTGACATGTTTGGAGATGTTTTTGACATGGAGTTTGGTTTTCTTGTGATGGAGAGGCTGAATTTGAACACACACAAAAAAAATCAGCAAATATTGTTCAAACTCTTTAAAGGGATAGTTCACCCCAAAGATGAAAATTCTGCCGTCATTTATTCTGTATGACTGACTGACTTTTGTGCAGCACAAAAAGTGAAACTTCTGATTGCCTTGTGTGAGGATCAGTCTGATTTATTAACAGATCACTCAGTCATGAACCACATTAACTGATTCTTTTAAAAAATGAATTACTAATGAATCTAACTCTCATTAACTCCCATGAACATCTAGAGGGGTATGAAGGTTTTCCAGTGAATAATGACTTACATTTTGGTCTGCTTGTCACACAGTTTTATCATATTTAGAAGACTTAAAACGTAGCATGTAAGTTATATTGACCACTTTTATGATAAAATTAATGTGCTTTTCTGTAATTTTGAAAACTAACTTTTCTTTAAAAAAAATCTTCTTTAAAACTTTTTTTTATACTATTATGTTATTTATTAATAATTTTTTCAATCGGCTTTTATTTGTATTTTTATATTTTCATTTTTCATTTTAATTGTAGTCTTCATTTTTTATTAGTTTTTTATTAGGTTTTATATATATATATATATATATATATATATATATATATATATATATATATATATATATATATAAATCTATTTAGCTTTAATTTATATTTTATTTTAGTTTTAGTAATTTTGGTAATAATTTTCAGTTAGTGCCAAGGCAACATTTCTAATTTTTGCTTAGTTTTCCATGTAACATTTATATTTTATTTTATTTTGGCTTCATTTCAATTAACAGAAACAATATTTCATAGTTTTGGTTTTAGTTCCCATGTAACAACAATGCTTAATTTCAGCTTTATTTCAATTTATGAAAATGATTTTTAATAGTTTTAGTTTCAGGGTATGTTTACATGACAGTGATGTACTAAAAATTGAAAAGTTTAGCATACAATGACTACGTTGTGAAAATGGTCCCTGTTAAACCGTGATCTGTGAAAACCACCAAAAACGTTGTATTATGCGTGCCAGGCCAGCAGTTGGCGATGCTACTTTGTAAAGAAACACTGTGTACCAATGGACTCAACATGTAATATGTAAGATACCACTATTTTCACAAATTCCCGTTTTCGTAGTTTACACTACTGTTACATTACTCTTAACTTTGATACCCTTTTTATGCAGTTTGCGTTTTCAAGCCCTCAAATTGCCATTGCTGAACAGCCACAATGAATCAAAAGTTTTCCATCTTTAGTTAAAAATGGTGTCGTGCAAACAACCACTTAAACACTGCTTTAAAAATTATCCTTTTGTGTTCAGTGGACGATAGAATCAGTTACACAGTGTTTGGAACAAACATACATGGTGAGTAAATAAAGATCAACTTTTCACTATCCCTTTAAAAATCCTCTCAGCTTACATTTTTCCTTTATGTCCATCAGTGCAATCAGTGTCTCTTGTTTTAATCTCAGCCTCAGTGTTGTTTCCAGTTTGAAGCACAAAAGAAAGAACAAAACAGCTAGAAAAATAATTTGGCATCTCTTAAAATATGCCTCCCTCCCTTCTCTTCCAGAGCACCGTGGAAGTTTCTCTAAACTCATAGACAGATTAAAAGTGACATGTTTATTTTCTCTTCAAAACAGCATTTGGGTTTACAACCACTCGAGCACTTTGGGCTCATGGTGATTGATTTAGCAGTAATAAGGAGTCTGTTTCGCCCATTTTATTACATGAGAAATTGTTTTCTTTCTTCTGGGACTGAATAGAGACACTGATTGATTTTGCAGTGCTAGCGTGATTGCAGCTAATTGGTCTCATTGGTTCTGCTGTGCGACCGTGATTGTGGGTAATAGGTCTGATTGGCTCTGTTGTAGAAGTGCGATTGTGGTCAAGGAATCTGATTGATTGTGATTGGCTAGAGTTTTCACAGGGGTCAGGGTTTGCCTCTGCTGGTAGAGTTTGTAACTACATCATGTTGGACTAACTTGACCAATCTAACCAGCCCGTAATCTCATTAGTTCTGTTGTGTAAAACGGCTAATTAATCTGATTGTCTGTATTGCATAAGCACACTTATGACTAATGAATCTGATTGGTTGTGTTGTGCGTAGATTGGATTGTGGGTAATTGGTTTGCATGTGGAATTCGGTTGCATTTTTTCTATGAAATCATTAAGCAGTTTCCAGCCTTCCTCCGTTGAATTGGTCTGACCTTTGTGTTAAAGCCTGCTTTCTCATTTATTAAAGTGTAAAACTCAGTTCTTTCGCATTGAACTTTAGCCATGGCTAAATGAACATTTCCCAATAAATTTTTTTATTGGCATTCATTTTTATCAAACCAAGTAGTATTATTAAACTGCAAGTGGTTTTTCCATGTTTTTAAGTGCATTTTAAGATTTGATCCTACTGTACATAAGTCTATCTTTTAGTAGGAATAGTTCACCTAAAAACGAAAAAGCAGAAACATGCACTTTTCCAAGCATGAATTTTCCAATGAGAAGACTAAAATTTAGGCTGTTATCCAAAACCTTCTGCAAAACTTGTATTTGCATCAGTGTTGAGATGCAAAAAATGGTGTGTCCAAGCGGCTTGCCATATCTGATGTAGCTGATGCCAAATTACATTGATCCATGCATGTGTCATTACTAAACTGAATTGAAAAAATAACATTTTAGTACTTTGAATAATGGATTAATGATTTTAATTTCAGTCTGTTCCTAACACAAAGGTATGGAAGCCCATTTCCACCACCACAAAAAAAATAAAAATTAAGTGAGACTCCTTATTTCACAATTCGGTCTTTTTTTTCTTGCAATTGTGTGAAAAAAATTTGCAATTGCAAGTTATAAAGTTAGAGTTTTTCTGGCAAATGTGAGTTTGTATCTCACAGTTCTGACTTTTTTCTCACAAAATGGGCTTCTTTTCTCAATCTCACAATTCTGGATAAAAATAGCAATTTGGACTTTTTCCTCATAATTTTGACTTTATATCTCACGATTCTGAATTCATAATGCAACTGCGACTTTATATTGTGCAATTCTGAAAAAAAAAAAGTCAGAATTGCGAGACATAAGTCAGAATTGTGAAATAAAAAGTCGCAGTACCTTTTTTATTTTGTATTCAGTGGCGGTAACAGGCTCCCATACAAAACTCTCATATGGATTAAAAAGGCTTGAAATATTGTGATTAAGTTATATAGACTGCTTTGAGGGTTTATTTAGAAGCTTGTGGGCATTATGAGCAGTCATTGCATGTAAAAAAAAAACACCTGTGTGAAGATGCATCTAAATTCATCTTTTTGTGTTATGTAGGAGGTAGAAAGCCATTTGGAATGAGCTTGAGGTTGAGTAAATGATGACAGAAATTAAATTTTTGGGTCTTCGTGACTGGGCTTTCAGACAAATGGGTTTCTGACTTTAAATGTTGTTGAATGCATCATTTTCCTTCCTTTCACTAGCCTCAGCGTGAGATCTGATGAATGGTGTGTTTTATAGTATTAGGGCTCTTAAGAAAAAAGACCAATTCATCTTCTTTTCTCCGCAGCAGGGACACTTCAGTAATGAACAAGCACTTTGGGTGCCGTACTAAACTCCTAAAAGCTTTGTACTGTAAACAATATGTAAGTAATTTAATGGCTAATGCCACCATAAAGGACGTCCACCACTTTCCTGCAGCATCAGCAGAGAGATTCCTGCATTTCTAAAGACGTGAAGGACGTCTGTGGATTCTAGAGTGAAAACTAAGGTTTCAGCTTCATTAGATGTTGGTTCGAGTGTTGGCCGACAAGAGCTCAAATGAAACGGTTGTCATTTCTTACCAGCAGCACTGAGGAGACTCTGTGGAAACTGGCTCGGGGTTGCTGGAGCTATAACCCTGTAATATCTGTGAAGACAGATTTGACTGTTCAAACCATGTGGAATGACAGCTGAGGCCAAACAGTTTTGTAGTTATTTTGATTTTGCACAACACACCCTCATGTTCAACACATACTTGCCAAAGAGCTCTTAGAATTTACTGCATGATTTGATTAATGGCTGGGCAGTTTGACTGTAAGATACCACTTAATAACCACCTGGAGGTCCCTAGCAACCACTCAGAACACATTTGCAACTGCATAGCAATGCCTTGGCAACCACTCAGAACACCTTAACAACTGCATAACAGTACCCTGGCAAATTCCCAAAGGAGTTTATCAGTTGCATAACAATGCCATGGAAACCATCCAAAACACCTTAGTATGTGCATGGAAACTCTCTGGCAACCACCAAAAACATATAGTAACGTCCTACATAGCAACGTCCTGGACGCCTTAGCAACTGCATAATAATGCTCTAGCAACCACTCTAAGCATCAAATCAAGTGCATAGCAACGTCCCAGTAATCATCCCAAACACCTTATCAATTGCATTTTAACTCCCTGCCAACCACTCAAACCACCTTAGCAACACCCTGACAACCACTCAAAGGATTTTAGAAACTGCACAGCAACACCCTGGCAAACTTTCAGAGCATCTTAGAAACTGCATAACAACACCCTGGCAACCACCCAAACCACCTAAGCAACACCCTGGCAACCACTCAGAGCATCTTAGAAACTGCATAACAATACCCTGGCAACCACTCAAATCACCCAAGCAACACCCTGGCAACCACTCAGAACATCTTAGAAACTGCATAACAACACCCTGGCAATCATTCAAACCACTTAAGCAACACCCTGGCAACCATTCAGAGCATCTTAGAAACTGCATAACAACACCCTGGCAACCACTCAAACCACCTAAGCAACATCCTGGCAACCATTCAGAGCATCTTAGAAACTGCATAACAACACCCTGGCAACCACTCAAACCACCTAAGCAACACCCTGGCAACCATTCAGAGCATCTTAGAAACTGCATAACAACACCCTGGCAACCACTCAAACCACCTAAGCAACACCCTGGCAACCACTCAGAGCATCTTAGAAACTGCATAACAACACCCTGGCAACCACTCAAACCACCTAAGCAACACCCTGGCAACCACTCAGAGCATCTTAGAAACTGCACAGCAACACCTGGCCAACCACCCAAAACACCTTAACAATTGCATAACAGCACCCTGGCAACCACTCAAAACACCTTTGTAGCTCCCTGGAAACCACTCTAAACACCTTAGCAACTGCATAGCAACACCCTGGCAACCATTCAGAGCATCTTAGAAAGTGCATAACAACACCCTGGAAACCACTCCAAGCATCTTAGCAACTGCACAGCAACCACCCACATCACCCTAGCATTATGTTGTGTTTTTCATGTACATTACTTTGAAGGCCATCACGGTTTAGTGTCTTATACTTTCGGATTAAGAAGAGTATTAGAAGATGGTACTCCTTTGTTGGAGTAACCATTACAACTTCGTTGGCCTTCATCAGGACAGAATGTGTTTTGTTGTCAGGTTAAAGCGATACGCAGCAGCTCAACTGCAGGAAATGCCAGAGTGCTGCTGAAGGATCCTAATGTTGAGTTTGGCTTCGGTCCCAGAGGTCACAGCAATATGAGATGCTGAAGGCCTCACAATCACGTCTGAACTGGGATCAGCTCTGCCCGTTTGTCGTCTCTCTTCCTCAGACCAGGTTTTGGGTTGAATTGTGAAACGAGTTTGCTCTGCATTGCTGGATCAGCAGCTTTTCGCTTGACTGTTTCAATTTACTCGCCCGAGGAGAAAACATGTGTCGGTTTTTCTCCAAAAAGTGACTCGAAGACTCTTGATTTGCTTTCTCTCAGCAGATGTGGACGAGTGCGCCGAGGCCCTGGACAGCTGCAGTATGGATGCCATCTGTCAGAACACCCTCAAGTCATACAAATGCATCTGCAAATCAGGATACAAAGGCGACGGAAAGCACTGTGAAGGTGAGAAACGCTTACTAAGAGATAAAGATGCAAAAAAAAAAATAGCAGGACAAATGATGTCAGAATACAAAAGCTTGATTGCTGTAACTGAATTACTTTTCTAATGGATTACTCTATTTTTTGTCATTTAATTACAGTTACTTCTTATGTAATTGTATTAAATACTGTATAGGCTACATAACAATTCTATATAAAACTAGTGAATTTATCATTGAAATTAAACGTCCAATGCTAAAATCAGGGTTGGAAATTAATCGGGGCTTTTGGCAAAAATGTCACAAAAATTAGCAAAAATGCCCCAGAAGTTTAACATAAAGGGGCAAAAATTGGCCCTGCATAATTACAATCAATTTATTACAGCTGTCGCGATAAAAATTAAATGTGACAAGAGTCAATTATTTACATATAGAACTGCGCATGTGCATCAGATTATTATTTTATTTATTTTTTTTACAGCATTGAGTCTTCTAACCATTCATGTGCGTTTCTGTTGAGTTTATGAATGTGATGGCCAATCAGAGGTGTTTAGATTACTCAACGCTGAAAATGCCGGAGTTTTGTATAGTGCACACTCTCCGACTGATTTAAGCATGCATGTGAATTGTCATCATAAACAACGAAGTGCAGAAAAGATGTAAGTATTAAGAGACTCATTTCGCAGATTCAGATTATTACGTTAGTTAACTAGTGCTAGACTGGGCATGTTTGCCTGTGTAGCTAGAATTTGATGTTTGACATTCTGTATGTATTTTATTAACAAACATTAATAATCATTATTATAATATCAAGGGCAACAATCAATTACAATGGTTTTTGTCATAATATTACAGCCTTATGATTTATGTATTCTGATTGATTAAAGTAATTTGTTAATTTAAGTAGCTGACATTAAACAGAGATACAATACAATAATCTAAATATTCTTAAATCAAGATACATTTACTTGAGAATCAATAACTTCAGATATTACGTAAGTCTTGTTTTCTGAAAAATGTAGCAAAATGAAGTGAGTTCATGCTAAAACAAGAATGAATTTACTTGAGAATCAATAACTTCAGATATTACGTAAGTCTTGTTTTGTGTATTTTTCTTATGTCTTGTCGTTTTTACAGCATTAATATACAAAAACCAGCAACAGGCATTATAAACTAACAATAGACATAATAAAATTAAATACAGTTTCCAAGCTACACACTTTAAAATTGCATAGATTTAAAACAAGATAAATGTATCTGAGATCAAACTGCATAGCAGAATATATATTTAATATGCCTATCAATTTAAGAAGTTCATTTTGTGCAATTAAGTTTTAAAAAGAATGCAAAACAAGTCTACTTCAATTAGATTGTTAAACTCAACTCTAGGTTATGTCCACCACAATAATGAATGATCTTAATTACTTAATTTAATTCATTGAATTAAAATGGCATATCTTGTGATTTTTATAAAATGATTGACAGTACTAATTTTGGATTAAATTTATATTTCTTACCCCACTAGCAAACTGTTTCTTTTTTTTTTTCTAAGCAAAAATCTAGCCAAACTTGTGGGTTTAAACCATAAGAAAACAATTTGTCAGTGGGGAAAGTAAAATAAACGTGATTCAAATCTTAATATCTATGCTTCTCAAAAATATTTATCTTGTTTAAGCATGGTCAGATATTTTTTCTTGGAAACAAGACAGGGTTACTGATTAAGAAACGGTTGTTTTTGCCATGTAGTCTATAATAAGATCACTCTGGTCGATACACTCTCTCTCTCTCTGTGTGTGTGTGTGTGTGTGTGTGTGCAGACACTTCAAGGTCTTCTTCTCCATGTCTTATTGCTGCAGTTCCTTGGCTTCATTTTCAGACTTACCTGAGGGAAGGGAAATAGGTGTTCAAATGCAAGATTAAAAAGATGACAGACTCAATTCTTTACCCTTTGGACATAAAATAGAGCATGAAATATCTTACACATTACCGATAACTTGGACTTGGACTGGTTTTTACAGCACAGTTCCAATCACATCAATGCAGGGCCAGAAATTCATTTTTTTATTTCCATTTCTGGAATTGATTTCAAGGGGCATTTTTACCTTCAGAAGGGTATTTTTTTAATTTCCTCATTAAATGTATCTTTGTTGTCTTTTATGTCAAATATTTACAGGGGTCATGAAATGAGAAACCAAAATTATCTTGATCTTTTGACATATAAGAGCTCATTGTACTATAAAACATCCTGTAAGTTTCAGAATTCAAAACTTTGTTGTTACTCTAAAAACAGCTTATATTGAAGGCAGTCTGCTGAAATCACAGTTTGTGGAATGTTCTACTCTATGATGTAATAGTGTGGATAAGCACCGCCTCCGCAGAAATACATCCACGCCTGCTTCTACATCGCTGCCTGTTTAGCCCCACCCACTGATTCTAACCTACCCATCAATTCGACATCGATGCCTATTCTACATCACTGCTTGTTTAGCCCCGCCCACCGATTCTACATCACTGCCTGTTTAGCCCCGCCCCCCTACATCACTGCCTGTTTAGCCCCCCCCACCAATTCTACATCACTGCCTGTTTAGCCCCACCCACCGATTTTCTACATCCCTGCCTCTTTAGCCCTGCCCACCGATTCTACATCACTGCCTGTTTAGCCCTGCCCACCGATTCTACATCACTGCCTGTTTAGCCCCACCCACCAATTCTACATCACTCCCTTTTTAGCCCCGCCCAAAAGTGTGAGTAACTGTTTTTATTATGTGATCACTATTGTTTTGTCTGTTAAACAGATCATTTGATATGAGTATTTATGCGTTTTTGACCTAAATCACAGAATTTTTGACCTAAATCACATGCATTCATTCCATCTATGAGGAATGAATGCATGCTGTCAAACATACACAACTGTCAATCACAGCAATGGGTGTTTACTTCCAAGTCTACAATCCTCCACGCCTATTCAAACAGAGCGTTCTGATGAGGGGGTTAAAAACAAGACAGAAAATAGCTTATTTCTTCTAAATTGTTTTTTGGTGTATGGAATTTTGGTTATATTTTGTTTTTTGATCAGAGAATAGTACAAAATAAAAAACCAAGGTAGTTAATGACCCCTTTATTTTTAACACATTAATCCAATCAGTCAAAATACTCTGGACTGTTGCCTGTAAAATTTGAACAACAACAGTCAACTAACTGAAACATCTGACATGCCATCATGTTTATTTACACTGACTGTTTAATTGCCATTTAAAGGCGGAATACGTATATTTACACAATTGCATAATGTAAAAAGCCTACAGTAAAAATATAAATTGTTATAAATTATTAAATCAAACAGGAATTTATCACATGGTAGAACTGCAATGTTTTGGGAAAAAATACTTTAATTGCATTATAGTAATAATAACTGTTAAAGTTAAGCTAATTATTAGAAAATATACTGTAACAATGCTTTTGTGAAGCAGCATGTCATATTCTGGCTACACAGACAAGACAAACTAAGATCTGTTTGTGAATTCCTTTAATGCATTTTACGAATTCGAAAATCAATCCTCATATTGGTTGTTATAGTCACTGTAAACCAGAATAAGCTGAAAAACAGTTGGAGGTAATCAGTTAAGTTAAGAAATGCCAAGTTGAATTAAGCAAAACTGGCAGATTTATATTTTACATGTTAATCACTTGTTAAGCTATCTCATCCATTTAATTTAAAATGTTAAGTTTGAGAATCCCTGCATCACATGTATAGGAAATAATGCAAATGTATGCATTTTAATGTGTTTGAAAGACAAAAGCCTTCCAAAGACATAGTAATGCATAGTTAAATAACCCACTGAATACTAATTAAAATAAAAATTAACGAATTGAAATGTTGAGAAATCACTGCAGTGTTGAAATGCTTTGTGGCCTCTCAGTTTGATTAAAGTCACCTGACAAGTGACTGGTCTTTGTGTGAATGTCCACAAAACTGGAAGACTTTCTGAATATATATAAGCAGTATAGGCTATTTTAGAAATGTAAAAGATGACAAAGAAGATTAAAGAGAATAAATAAATTGCTATTATGTTGATAGTATATAATCATGTAATCATTAAAAAATTAACTGTAGTCTAATTACAAGTATTTTGAAATGCAATCTAATTACAAGTACTTAATTTTTGGAATCTGATTACATAATCCAGATTACATGTAATCAGTTACTACCCAGCTCTGTATAGAAGTATATATTATATACAGAAATAGGACCAAAGATTATTTGCCATCATCTGTCTAGCATGAGTTTAAGCACTCTCAAAAAACCAAAAACAAACAAAACAAAAACCCTTGTTATAATCACTGAGGCTGTCTACACTGTAGAGAATATGTATCTCTTACTTGCATCGTACGGTCATCATTACATTCATTTGGCATTTTGTTTCTTTAGGACAGGTTTCAGCACACAGATGCTATTCTAACTATACTGTGGTCATGTCTTGTTTTCTCGTGGCCGTTTGCCTTTAGGGGAAGTTTTTGCAGCTCAATTGTATTTGGAGAGGTGTATGCTGCTTTTGGACCCACTTAGCCAACGTGATCCTTTCTGGATACAAACACTGTAAGCCCAGGCAAAACATTGGAAAGTGAATGAGTTCTGGAATGTTTGCGCTGTGTTAAAACGGCACTCCTGACTGAACCGGGATCAGTGGCGTAAAGCCCTTGATATGGTGTGGAAACACAAATGTGCGCTGGGGAGATATGAGCATCGCTGTTCAAATATACTTCACCACGTGCAAAAAGACAAGCAGCAGAACCGGATCCTAATCCTCTGAAAGCTATTGCAAAACTCTTGATAGCTATTTGCTACAAATAACGTGGGTTTGGGGTAAATAACAGGCCAGAGCCTTGAGAAAGCAGCGCTTGCCTGTTTTGCTGGTGTCAATTCTTATAATATATTTTAAAGAGAGGGTTTTTTGTGTTTTTTTTTTTTTTTATTTTTTATTTTTGGGCAGTTTTTATATATTTTAAACTAATTTCATGCATTTATGCATAAAGCTTTAGATCAAAAGGTTTTTAAGATCATGAGGAACATAAAAGCGGTCAAATATGTTAACAACATTTGACTGGTTGTGTATACTTATAATATGTGTAAATATAATAATAATGTAATTACATACATAATGCTTACTGCTTTTATTGCTTTTGGCTCATTAGCAGTTTAACAAGTGGTGTGATTAATGAATTCACATTTTCATTATACAAATAATTGCATTTTGTCTCAATAAAAAATGCATGAAAATGTTATAAAAGATATCCTATATATGCTGTTTTATAATATTAATATTTTTGCCTACCATTTCCTGCTTTTAGTTTATTTGCATTTTGTTAAAGTTGAACATTTTTCAAATGAAATTTTCACACATATTCATATTCAAGTTACAAATTTTCCATTTTGTTTTACAAGTTTGTATTAAAATTATATAAAAAATGCATAAAAATATTATGCAAGGTATATATACTATTTATAATATAATAAAATATTTTAATAAAATATAAAGGTCACAATCACTTGCTTCTAGCTTATTTGCAGTTTGCTTTAAATAAATGTACATTAATTTATCATACTGCAGGACAATGCACAAATATTAAATTTTGTCCCTTAATAAAATGTAAAAAAAAATAATAGTATATATTAAAAATATAAACAAATAAAAAATTATAATATTATATCTTATTTTAATAGAATACTTGAACGTCATACTTTAAGCTTATTTGGATTACATTTGAATTGTCCTATGACAAATGAATATTAAACACATATTCAATGTATAAATATTGCATTTTGTCTGTCAATAATAAAAACCTGCACAAAAATATTATACAAGATTAATTTTGGCTTGTTTCCAGTGTGTTTAAATTGTGATGTGGTGTGACAAATGAAGTTTGCATTGCATTAAAAATGCAAATATTGCATTTTATCTTAAAAAATATTACAAAATAATAAACTTCATTTTATACGAAGTATATCACTGATAGATGCTGCTGTCTAAGTTATGCAAATCCTAAACCAGCTTAATCAGTTGTTGGACTTTTCAGCAAAGTCCATCCATGCAAAACAGTTCTAGATGTTTGCAGGTTCATTTTGCATCGTTCAATCAATATGTACACAGTAAAGTCCATCATCCGAGTCTTAATAGGCTATTTATTATGTCTCTTGGATGCAGAATGAACATTTATTCCACATCTGCAATCTCCTCAGCTTGAAACGAATGACCCGTAAACAATAGGACCATAATGAATAGTGCAAAACGCTTTTTTCCTCCACTTCTCGAAATTGCCTGTGCCGTAGATTGCTCGGCCTCATATGGAGACGCATTAGCCGAGGTAAAATAGCTTGTAATTCGACGGAGTGAAGCTGGTGCAGAACCCAAATAAGCAAAAGTGCAAAGACTTTGTACTGTGTTGGAGGTGGGATAAAAAGCATTCAGGAATAAAGACAAATAAAGCGCTGTACTCCAGACAGCGAGCGTCTCTCTCCATACTCACTGAGCCCAGACGACTACAAAGCAGAGCAGAGGAGTCTGGGTAATTAGTGCTCAATTGGGCGTCAAATGAGAGGGGATGGCCTGCGTCCCCCTCCACAGACATCCACTTCTCTCTCCAGCGCGGAGATGTTTATTCAGCTGCTCTCGCCATCCAACATGAGGCATAATGCACTATAATCACCGCAGTTACCGGCACACAGAAGCTCGTATTGCGCTAAATAAATTCATTAGGAACAAATAAAACATGTTTGAGCAGATGCATTTAAAATGGGTGATATTCTACTCTTTTTTTTTAAATCAACTTAAAATGTTAGTGAGGGTTTCATCAGCAAAAAAGTTTTTTCAAGGGCCTCAGAAATAAACAATCTGTTTTGATACTGTACCTTTAAGATGTAAATGACCTCTGTTGTTATTGGATAAAATCCTTGCAACGGTTGTTAAATCTATCTATCTATCTATCTATCTATCTATCTATCTATCTATCTATCTATCTATCTATCTATCTATCTATCTATCTATCTATCTATCTATCTACCTACCTACCTGTCCGTCCGTCTGTCTGTGTATAGCTATGCATAGATTTAGACATTTGCACACTGCAGGGCAATCTAAGCAGACTGCAAATAATATAATATATATTATATTTGTGTATATTAATATTTAAATGTATACCAGCATTCAAAAGTTTGTAGTTGGTAAGATTTTGTTAATGTTTTTGAAAGAGTCTCTTATGCTCACCAAAGCTAAATTTATTTGGTTAAAACATTCAGTTAAATTGTGAAATATTATTAAGATTTAAAATAACTGTTTTCTCTGTGAATGTATTGTAAAACGTCATTTATTCCAGTGATCAAACCTGTATTTTCAGCATCATTACTCCAGTCTTCAGTGTCACATGATCTTCAGAAATCTTCTAATATGCTGATTTGTTGCTCAAGAAACATTTCTGATTTTTATCAATGTTGAAAACAGTTGTACCGCTTCATATTTTTTTATATTTATTTTATTTTTTTGGTGGGAAAATTTGATGAATTTTTCTTTTCAAGATTCTTTGCTGAGTAGAAAGTTCAAAAGAACAGCATTTATTTGAAATATAAATCTTTTGTAACATTCTGTAATGCCTTTATTGTCACTTCTGATCAATTTAATGCAGCCTTCCTAATTAAAAGTATGAAGCCCCCAAATCCTTTGGCTCCAAAAGAGCAACAGTTATCTATGATACCAGCTCTTTAATTTTTAATGTGACTGTTCTTACAGATATCGATGAGTGTGCCAGTGAATATAATGGAGGATGCGTTCACGAGTGCATGAACATCCCTGGAAACTACAGATGCACGTGCTACGACGGCTTCCGCTTGGCCCACGACGGACACAACTGCCTGGGTAAGCCATTGCTGCTTTACGTTTGGGACAAACAAATAAAGCGTGTGTGAGGATCTGCCTCCTCTCAGGACTTCATCCCACTCAAGGCAAACAAACATTATTGCTGGAACCCAACTTATAACGGTTGACGCTCAGGCGTGTCTAATCAAACTCCACACCGACCGCGACTGAGGCCCAGAACACTTCACTCTATCCTCCGTATCAAAACCAAGCGGTTTGTGCGGTTAACCGAAAGAGGAGGGCGATAAATCCGTCAGATTTGGGCTGTGACTGCTGAGCCCACGGTTCTGTGGTATTAATTGTATTTTCAGATCGTGTGAGCTCACGTTTTTGACATTCGGTGGCTCGTATTCCCAGCCGTTCCAGGTCAGTTGAATCAGTCTGAGGGGAATGTGTGTGTACGGTGCGTTTGTGTGGGAGATTTACATTGGGTTACAGTCTTAATACTGACCTCGGTGCTTTAACTCAAAACAGATGTCCGGCGCGTCCAACAATCAGCCCAATGAAGATGTGAAATTGCTGAGTGTTTGTGTGGGTTATGTGGGTTTTACTCGTGCAGAACACTGCTATTCAGATCTTCGTAGACATTTAAAGGTCCCTTCTGCCATTTTTTGAAACATATTTTAAAATATTGAGGTTTTATCTGGCAGAGCTCGAAGCAATCTGATTGTTATACGAATGACAGTTGAATTCGAGAACCGACCCCCACTTTGCTGTTTTTTATTATCTAAATGCGAAGTTAATGATGCAATTATGTTGTCTCAAAATGTGAACATTTAAAATTGTATAGTTTAGATATATAATATAATCTAAATAATATAGTTTAGATTTATTTATTTTTTGGGGGTGGGGGGTGGGGTGGGGGTTTGGTATGATTTGTTTTATACTGTCTGGACAACTTTCTCCAAACTTTATCAATAAGTCAAGTCACCACATTTTCAGATTTCACGTTTTTTTGATAACTTTATAAAAATAAATATTAATATTAAATTCATATTTGAGACAAATATTAAATATGCTAAAGGAAAATTTGGGATCATTTAGATCATCAAGGCTCATTAAAATTACTATTCAATGAATGTTACATTTAATTACATATGAAGAGTTGATTTGCAAAAACCGATAACTTAATTTTGCAGTTGGGTTGTTTTGATGAAGTATTAATAATTTTTAAAAATACGGGTAATTTACAAAATTAAAGTTCATTGAAAGTATGTTTAATAATATAAATATATTGAACGCATGGCAATCTTTTTTTTTTTTTTAAAGTGGCGTTTATCGGTTTTTGCAAATTAACTCTTCATATTTTGACAAATATTAAGTGTGTGTGTGTGTGTGGGTGTGTGTGCAAAAAAAAGATGTAATGTTATATTCGAATAATATTAATCAAACTATTAAATACATTATTACAAAGTTCAATTTGGAATAACTTTTTTATATATATATTTTATATTAGACCAAATATATTACTTTTTTTCTGACAATACTTTATATGTTCTGTATATGATAGCATGTTTTTTTACTAATTAGTATTAAAATTATATACACTAAAAGGAAATATTTCTATGAATGGAATATTCTTTTACGAATAGGAATACTAAAAATAATGTTATACAGTGAAATTTGCAATGCAGTATTTTAGTATTTTACATTAGACCATATCCAGTATATTTTTTTTTTTTTTTTTTTGTTTTCCTGAGAGTACCTTATATGTTGTGTAGATGATAGCATGCTTTTCCAGTAATTAATTTAAATATATATATATATATATATATATATATATATATATATTATATATATATATATGTATTACATACTCAGATTGCTGTGAATTGCTCTTGCTTCATCTCATCACACACACGCCTGCTTTGTTCCAACCCATTTAGCGCAAGTCTCATGTTTAGCCGTGGATGATTTGCGCAGCTGTATGGATGAGCTGTACCGCTGTATATCTGCTCACCAGCAGCCGCTTTTGATATCCCAGACTCTCTGTTATCTCTCATACACCCTTCACTAACTCTTTTCTAACTCTGCGTTCTGTTCTTCACAAATGAACGCTTTACACAGATGAACTGTGGCTAAAATAAACAACCCACTCTCAGTCTCTCTCCTCCTCCCGAGGTTTCTTTAGGATACTAAGTAACTTTTGCTCCAAGTTAGTGTGTTCTTGGTTTGAAGGCTAAAAATAACAGGTCGCTTTGTTTCCATGGTGTTTTCAGTGAGAAGGAAAGTTGAAAATCTTGTAATCTATGCAGAAAAACACTTTTGTGTGGATTTTGCTTTAGTCATGAGGGTTTGGGTCTAATTTTCGCTTCCCTTTAGAGCTCAGATTATAGATGACACTTGAACTAGCTCCTTGCTCACATTTCTAATTATTATTCAATAAAACAATTGTATGGTACGCTGTTGATTTTGATTTTGTGCGCAGGTTTAACATTGATTTTAACACACATTTTTTTTATGTTAAGCATTTAAAATTTGATATTGGCATATTGAATTGCATTTGTTCTTTTTTTCATGTATTTTACTAGCTTATTTTATGTTTTAGCTAACAGCCAAAATGACATTTTTGGCAATCAATTATTTATTTATTTATTTTATTCATATTCATTATTCATTTAGTATTGAGACAGCATTATTTATAATGATTATTTATTAAATATTGTATTGTTAATTTAAATTTATTTTGGGGGTGAACAATGGGACACAAATTCAAAATTGTTCATCAAATGAAAATAGCATGATATTTGCATATTTAATTGCAATTAATGTATTGAACCATTTACACACTATACACTAAAAAAGAGGCACAGAAGTCCAAGTTTAAGGTAGCTATTGTGATGACATTTTATTTTCACTTTAAAACTTGAACACTTCAATGCAAATTATAATAATAAATTATATTAAATATATTTTTGATAATAATATATAAACTATATTTCTATATTTTAATATTATTTTCATATTAGCATATTATAGACAGACAGACAGACAGACAGGTAGGTAGGTAGGTAGGTAGGTAGGTAGGTAGATAGATAGATAGATAGATAGATAGATAGATAGATAGATAGATAGATAGATAGATAGATAGATAGATAGATAGATAGATAGATAGATAGATAGATAGATAGATAGATAGATAGATAGATAGATAGATAGATATGTGCTAAAGAATCTTAAATAGAAAGCCACAAAAAAAGTACTGCTGGAAGATTGAGAAGTAACCTCATAATCTACTGATCGTCTGGAACATTCAGTGAGTCACAGGGGAAGGAAAGAGTGAGAAAAGGGAAGGAATAGACGACAAGGAATAAGAGAAGGAAAGAGAGAGAGAGAGAGAGAGAGAGAGAGAGAGAGAGAGAGAGAGAGAGAGAGAGAGAGAGGTAATTCTTCAGCACAGGAATCCTCTCAGGAGTTTTTTTAAGAAATGTTTTAAGTGCAAATAGTATGAGCTCTGCTCCGGGTTTCACCAGAATCCTGTTCCTTTTCCAAATATTTGCTTTGGATGTGAGCCGTGATCTGCACAGAACACATGTCACTAACACCGTCCGCTGACCGGCACAGCTTCACCAAACTCAGCGGCAGCAGGAAATCATGGGTTTGTTTATGCTGCGGGAGCAAGGTGTTTGGGGTTTGAAGCGCAAGGCTCTCGCACATGCAAAGATACTAAAGCAAGCTCTGTGCAAACAGACAGCTGTTTCCATAAATGCTTTCCAAACGCTTAGAGCTGACTGATACGTTAGTAGCAAATGTGGATGCTTTTGATCCTCAGTTTCAATGTGTTCTAAAATGTGTCATGCACATTTCATTCTCAGCATTGGTAAATTGTTGTGAAATTGTCATCTGTGTTCTTTCATGTCAACTACTGATATTGTAGAGCATATTTGTTGCTTTAAAAAAATAAGATAACTGATCAGATTTCCTGACACATTCATTTGATGGAACTCCACCCCCATGATTTTACTGCTACAATAAAAATGCACATTATGAAAATGTTTTTTTTTTTTTTGTACTTGCATGGAATATATTTCAGGCCTTTGAAACTCTGCTACATTCTGTAGCCACACCCACATGACTGATTGGTTAAGAATACTACACTGTATTAAATACCCAGTATTTTATTTATTTATTTATTTATAATATTTAATAATAAATATGTATATATTACTATATAATTTATTTTCTTTTTTTAGCTCCTCCTAAATATTCAGTGTTTAAGATTGACTGATAAAATTGTATGTTATGACAATGCATTTTCTTTGCATGCTTGTATGGAATATATTTCTGGCCTTAGTAATTTTTAGAAGTTTGGTAACACTCCACAATAACATTTGATTGGTTCAAAATCCTGCATGTTTAGATTAACTTTGTCATTTCATATGGTATTTACACTTTCAGCATGGACAGAATTTGATGCTGATAACTTCATGTCACAGTTGTTAAATGGTGGGAATGTGAGTCTATCTTTGAGTGTGTGTGTGTGTGTGTGTGTGTGAGAGAGAGAGAGAGAGAGAGAGAGTGAACATGAGCGCTGGGAAATGGTTATATTCCCCCCCTCGGCTCAGCTGAAAATGGCCTAGATTGGAAACTCTATCCCAAGGCCTCAGTGCATTGGACAAATAGACAGAAAATGAGTTTCGCATGAGGGTTTATTAAGCGTGAGCTTGTGTATACAGCAGGCTGACTCTAATGAGACGTATCTGAGAGAGAGATCAGGTTGCAGTCTCATCCTCAGAGAGGCAGACAACACACAGAAACGTCTCGAATGAGAACAAACACTCATATGTTTGTCAGTTTGACGGCTTGTGCCCTCATAGGACAGAGTTTTAGTAGTAAGTGGGTTAAACTTGACTCAACACCTGCTGTCAGTGATACTAAAGTCTCTCATCATGCGTTAGACAGAGTGTGTGCATCTCATCGGCTTGAAATCAGCGGCCATGTGTGTTACATCCAGTATGTTTCAACCTGGCTCATGTCACAAGCCTGCAGCATCTTCTCAATGTCCAAGTTTCTCTTGTCCAAAAGTTGAGTTTTTTTTTTTTTTTTTATCTTTTCAGCCCCAAATATTTAGGCCTATTTTCTCTTTCAGCTGACAGCCAAAAATGGCAAAATATATGTTTTTCAATCAGTTTAGTAATTTTTTATCTATCTATCTATCTATCTATCTATCTATCTATCTATCTATCTATCTATCTATCTATCTGTAATATGTTTGTTTGTTTTCTGTTTATATTAAGTATTATTATTATTGAATTAATTAATTTATTTATTTATTGGAGTAAGGCAGAAGTTATATCATTATTTATCATATTAAAATAATGTTATATTGTATTGTATTTATTTTTATTTGTTTATTATCTCCTAAAAGGCTTTTCAGGGCAATACTGTACATTCTGTTTATATTTGTGTAAACGGTCCTTTACATAAAAAAAATAATAAAAAAATAACATGGTAACTACAGTATCGTTTCCCAAAGCACTATATACAGTACAGATACTGTTACCACAAGAAGACTGCTATTGCCTAGTATTGTCCACCACTGTCATAAAAAAATAAAACAAAATGACAGGAGGATTCAACAGAGTCTGACATTATTTAAAGAAAATCCAGGATTCATTTATTATGATTTTACAGTAGTAACTAAATATAATATTTTGGTGATATCATAGTAACCATGGTAAAGTTTTAAAATAGGCTTAAAATCTGCATCAATCAAAGACAGACTAATCTCTGACTATAATCAAGTAATTCAGACGTCATGTTTATTTAGGATCAGTCTGAGTTCAGGAAAGGGCCCTGATGTCATTTAACAGCATACTGCAGGTTGAAATGTATTGGCTTTTAATCAGCTGTTGAATGATCGGTTTGTGTAACGATCCATAAATCCCAAAAGACGATGAGTCTATCAACACAAGCTGCTTTGTTTTTCTATCACAGTGAGACTTTGCATTGACTATTTGACTTTTTTTTTTTTTATACTGAACTAATGATATGTTCTGTCCCCTAACCCTTGTGCTATGCTCTCTGCATTTAAAGACATTACTTAGTATTTTTATTAAGCTGTTTCATTGCAAAGCAGAGTTGCCAACAACATCAACACCAACTGAACTGATGCAAGTTCACACAAGCAGGTCCACAGTAATTGTAAGCCAGCACATATACAGACAAAACTCACACAGACTGGAAGAATGAGAAACTGCATGAAATCACCAGGATGTAATGATTAATGATCTAATGCCGTCTGTTTCTGAGGCGAGTCACATATCAACATCACGAATGGACATCAGAGCTGCGAGAATGTGAGCAAAAACATGAGAAATGTAGCTGTGGACTGTTTAGACTGAGGAAGAAAACAAAGAGCGGGAGAGGGATGTTCAGATTCATGAGGTTATGCCCTGAAATTTGCTTTTTATTAAGGTTTTGTGCACAAAAGTGACCATTTTTCATTCTACCTTCTATATGCAAATTAACTCTTTTATGATCGGGTGCTCCCTTTGCATGCGAAATGAGTAACAACACAATCAAATTTGTAGTTGTGATGATTTCTGAACAAGCAATTTTTGCAGTTTCGTTTCAATAAATGCTTTGAATTGTTATAATTTAAATATTAGTTATACTGTATATTTGTAAGAAATTCATATTTTTATACACCAAGGATACATTACATTGATCAAAAGTGAAAGTAAAGGCATAATGTTACAAATAATTTTTATTCCAAATAAAAATTGTTCTTTTGAAGTACAGCAAATACTAAATTATAATATAAAGTCAGAATTGCGAGATGGAAAGTCAGAATTGCAAGATGGAAAGTCAGAATTGCGAGACGTAAAGTCAGAATTGTGAGACGTAAGTCAGAATTGAGAGACCTAAAGTCAAAATTGTTAGATGCAAAGTCAAAATTGTTAGATGCAAAGTCAAAATTGTTAGATGTAAAGTCAGAATTGCAAATGTAAAATCAGAATTGCGAGACCTAAAGTCAGAATTGTTAGATGTAAAGTCAGAACTGTGAGATGTAAAGTCAGAATTGCGAGATGTAAGATGTAAAGTCTAAATTAAAATATAAAGTCAGAATTGTAAGACGTGAAGTCAGAATTGCAAGACATTAATCTAAACTGTTCTTTTGAAGTTTCTAGGGTTGAAAAAAATATTCAAACCAAATCAAAAAACCGTGATACACCACCGAGGTACTCTCACATATATATAATGAACAAATAATGAACTGAAATCAATGTGCTTTTTCTATTTTCTAAACAATGTTTTAACATCAATCAAGTCACAGTTAAACTTAAAAGACTTAACCATGTGCATACATGATGGAGCGCATCAGAAAGGTGTGCAATTACAGTATATTTATTGAATTTTTTTTTAAATGTATATTAAAGTTGTTGTCAGACTCAACATTTACCTTGAATTGCGGGTCGTAAAGTTACAATTTTGAGATGTAAAGTCTACATTTTAATATAAAATCAGAATTGCGTGACGTAAAGTCAGAATTGCCTGATGTAAAGTCAGAATTGCAAGATGTAAGGTCAGAATTGCAAGATGTAAAGTCAGAATTGTGAGACGTGAAATCAGAATTGTGAGACATAAAGTCAGAATTGTTAGATGTAAATTCAGAATTGTGAGATGTAAAGTCAGAATTGCGAGAGGTAAAGTCGGAATTGTGAGATGTAAAGTCAGAATTGCGAGAGGTAAAGTCAGAATTGTGAGATGTAAAGTCAGAATTGCGAGACGTAAAGTCAGAATTGCGAGATGTAAGATGTAAAGTCTAAATTATAATATAAAGTCAATTGTGAGACGTGAAATCAGAATTGTGAGACAAAAAGTCAGAATTGTTAGATGTAAAGTCAGAATTGTGAGACGTGAAGTCAGAATTGCAAATGTAAAGTCAGAATTGCGAGACCTAAAGTCAGAATTGTTAGATGTAAAGTTAGAATTATTAGATGTAAAGTGAGAATTGCAAGACGTAAAGTCAGAATTGGAAGATGTAAAGTCAGAATTGCGAGATGTAATGTCAGAATTGTGAGATGTAAAGTCAGAATTTTTAGATGCCAATTAAAAATTGTTAAATGTAAAGTCAGAATTTTGTGATGTAAAGTCAAAATTGTGAGATGTAAAGTTACAATTGCAAGATGTAAAGTCAGAATTGTGACACCTAAAGTCAGAATTGGAAGATGTAAAGTCAGAATTGCGAGTTGAATGTCAGAATTGTGAGATGTAAAGTCAGAATTTTTAGATGCCAATTAAAAATTGTTAAATGTAAAGTCAGAATTGTGTGATGTAAAGTCAAAATTGTGAGATGTAAAGTTACAATTGCAAGATGTAAAGTCAGAATTGTGAGACCTAAAGTCAGAATTGGAAGATGTAAAGTCAGAATTGCGAGATGAATGTCAGAATTGTGAGATGTAAAGTCAGAATTTTTAGATGCCAATTAAAAATTGTTAAATGTAAAGTCAGAATTTTGTGATGTAAAGTCAAAATTGTGAGATGTAAAGTTACAATTGCAAGATGTAAAGTCAGAATTGTGAGACCTAAAGTCAGAATTGGAAGATGTAAAGTCAGAATTGCGAGATGAATGTCAGAATTGTGAGATGTAAAGTCAGAATTTTTAGATGCCAATTAAAAATTGTTAAATGTAAAGTCAGAATTGTGTGATGTAAAGTCAAAATTGTTAAATGTAAAGTCAGAATTGTGTGATGTAAAGTCAAAATTGTGAGATGTAAAGTTAGAATTGCGAGACGTAAAGTCAAAATTGTGAGATGTAAAGTTAGAATTGCGAGACGTAAAGTCAGAATTGTGAGATGTAAAGTTAGAATTGCGAGACATAAAGTCAGAATTGTGAGACCTAAAGTCAGAATTGTTAGATGTAAAGTCAGAATTGTGAGATGTAAAGTTAGAATTGCGAGACATAAAGTTAGAATTGCGAGACATAAAGTCAGAATTGCGAGACATAAAGTCAGAATTGTGAGACCTAAAGTCAGAATTTTTAGATGTAAAGTCAGAATTGTGTGACGTAAAGTCAGAATTGTGAGACGTAAAATCAGAATTGTTAGATGTAAAGTCAGAATTCTAAGACGTAAAGTCAGAATTGCGAGATGTAAGATGTAAAGTCTAAATTATAATATAAAGTCAATTGTGAGACGTGAAATCAGAATTGTGAGACGTAAAGTCAGAATTGTTAGATGTAAAGTCAGAATTGCGAGATGTAAAGTCAAAATTGCAAGACATTGTCTAAATTGTGATATATAAAATCAGAATTATGAAATACAAAGTCTAGGATGCAAGATATAAAGTCAGCAATGCAAGATGAATTTGTGAGATTAAAAGTTGCAGTTACTGTACCTTTTTTATCCCATGGCGGAAACAAGCTTCCATACTTTAGAGACTTCTTTCAGAACCAAATCTTACAACCTTAAACTTTGAATGGTAGCGGTATTATACAGTATAGATATGTACATATTAATATGCATACTTGTAATACCACAATTTTAATAATATGGCTATGTTTTTACTCATCTGTTTATCTGTGTCTCCATCAGATGTTGACGAGTGCGCGGAAGGAAACGGCGGATGCCAGCAGATCTGTGTTAACATGATGGGGAGTTACGAGTGTCGGTGCCGTGACGGATTTCTCCTGTCTGACAACCAGCACACCTGCATCCAGAGACCCAAATGTGAGAGCCTGATCACAACACACCACTAACATGCTACTCTTACTCTCTGCAGGATACAGTATATGTATACTTGGCATGCTGGGCACAGTATGTGGATTTTGAACGACATAATAGATTTGTTTACAGTGCAGTATAATTCAGAGAATACTGCTGGATATCTCATAATGCAATGCCCTCAACTTGATGAATGATCTGGAAAGCGTTTAACATCTCTGTTTTGATTCATTAATTGATTGGAATATGAAAACTCCAGACCTTAACTTTTATAATATTAATCAAACAATATTACATTTAAACAATTGCATATGCCAATGTACAACAACTATTTAATTTGCAATATTAAATAACTGGATTCCACCCATATTCAGTGATTCGGTGAGCCGGTGATATTTTAATATTATTTATATACTTTTATGGAAGTTTTATTTTTTTGTTGAAGTTTTATTTATTTTTGTTGAAGTTTTAATTTAATTCTTTTAATTTTTATATTTTAGCTCTTTTGTCCTTTTTATTATTTATATTTTTTATATATCCAGCTTATATTTTTTATTTAGGTTTTAGTCATTTTAGTACTTAAACATACTATATTTCCACTATTAAATATATCATGGATTGATTGATTGATTTTGGAAATGTGAGAAGAATTATACTATATAATAATATATATATAATATAAAAGTGTAGTTTTTTTTTAAATTTCTTGTGATTTATATTTTTGTATATATATATATATATATATCTATATTCTCAATGAAGAAAAGGAGCAGTGTTTATGTGTGTGTTTGTGTGTGTGCGTTTGTGTGTGTGTGGAGTGTCTAAACAAAATAAAAGTTATTAGTATTTAATTAGTAATTATTTGTTCAATTAACTGGATAGCACTCATATGCAGTGTTATGTTACAACCAATGATATTTTAGCATAATTTTTTTTGTTATTATAGTCTGTTTTAATATTTTGAGTTGCCTTTGTATTGAAGTTTTTATAAAAATTTTAATACATTTTTTAGTACATTTATTTGCTTTTGTTATTTTTAATAAACATATTTGTACATGAATATTTAGCGTTTAGTTTTTTATTTCACTTTTAGTGTTTGTTTTTATTTCAGTTAGTGGTCAAGGCAACATTTCTCATTTTCGTTTGAAGTTTTATTTTTTTTCTTACTTTTTTAATAAAAGCTTTTTAGGTTGCATTAACAACATTGCTGATGACAATGTGAAATAGTAGTCTGTATGCAGTATTTGCTGCATAGTATTCAGTAAGTAATAGGAACGTATTTCATTCTGAACGCAGCCGTTATTTTTGTGCCGTTTAAGTCATGATTTAAAAATGTCAGCGGGGAAGTGGTGTTGTTTTTATTAAAAAATCTATGTAGGTGGATTTTTTTGGGCTGCTGATCTTGTGTGTTTTTGTTTTTTATGAAGAATGTTGTTTTAGTAGTGGATCGTACGTTTCAAACGCTGCCCCTCTGATTCAAGGCCTTTATTGTTTCTATTCTGTTGGAAAGAGTTTGATAAATACCGTCGTAATCCCTCATATTTCATGTTAATATTAGTTTTATTGCTGCCAGATTAAAACCTTTTGGACGGAGAGGTTCAGGCAGCATAAATCCTCAAGCGCTTCGATGTGGAAACGCTGTACACTTCTGTTGTGATCGGCTGCGGATCTGTTTGCCATTACGTTATTGTTGCAGCACAATGTGCTTCAGATATCTGTGGTTTAGGAAGAGACGATGTTGGACAAACCGACAGTGAGAGTGACGTAACTCATCGTCCCAGTGTGGATAGCATGTGTAAACGACAACACATGAGATGAGAGGAATCGGGTTTCTGTACACCGCTGATTTATTTCACATTAAAGCAGGGTTTTCTAAACTAGGGCTGGTGAGTTTTAGTGAAATAAAACTCACATTGAGAAAAAAAACATTGAGAAGCACATCATCTCAATTAGATTTTAACATGACATCAAAATGGTTCCTATTTGCTTTTGCTCTTTTTGTGCACAAGTTTGTTATTATTTGGCAAAATCGAATTCTTTTGTGATGGGGTTCCTTCTTCAATGCATTCAGTCTAATAATAAATTAAATCATAAAAATGTTAAATGAAAATTATTTTACCATGAACATACGATTATTATATATATTATATATATTAATATTACTGTTTTTTTTTTTACTTTTATGATTAATATTTCTGAAATTTTAATACGGTTTAATATATTTTTTTATAATATTAATGAAAAACCTTTAAACTGTTGTGACCATTAACTAACATTATTAAATATTAATATTTATATATCAACTTCTATATTAATATTATTTCATTTTAATACTATTTAATATTATTATTTTAAATTTCTATAATATTAATAAAAAACTTTAAACTGTTTTGTGTCCATTGACCAACATTAGTAAACTGCAAACATGCGAAAGTGTTGTTTTTTTTTTTCTATATTAAAAGTAATGTTAATTTTAAATAGTATTAAAATTAAGTAATATTTAAAAGTTAATATTTCAGTAATATTAATACTATTTAAAATTAACATTGCTTTTAATATTTTTTAGAATATTAATGGATTATTTTATTATTTTAAGCTGTTTTAAAGGAAACCAAGGACATTAAAAAATCTGTCAAAATAAAACACTTACTAAAATGTTGTGTCATGAGACCATTTACCAACATTAGAGAACCTTAAACATGCAATATTAATTTAATATTATTTAATTTAATATGTTAATATAATATTTAATACTATTTTAAGTTTTATTTTATTTTATTTTATTTTAAGTTTTTAAGTTTTATTTTAAATTTGCCTTTATTTTTATATTTATTATAAATATTTATATACTTTTTTTAATTTCAGGTCGAGTAATTTTATTTTATTTAGTCTTATTGTATTTTTGTATGTCACTTATTGTATGTCAGTTAGTTAGTTTGTTTTAAGTTTTTTATGTTTGTTTATCATCTGATATTTATTTATAGCTTTTATCTTTGACTGCTAGTTCAAATTCATTCATATTTTTTTGAATTGCTTACCTGCGTGTCATATGAAAATAAACCAAAATTAGAGAGCTGTGTACATGTAAATGTGTTGTTAAATGATTAAAATATGAATATTAATGAATATTAATATCACTGAAATATCAACTTTTAAAAAATATTCATATTACTTTGTTATCAATTTAATATTAATAAATATTATTTTTTTAAATCATTACAAAAATTTAAATGTTTTAACGCTATATAATTCCTACATAAATGTTTATTTAATTCAAAGATATTTTCATAAATTGGTAAATGCTTTAACCTCAGATGTTGGAAGGAAATGTATTGATTGAGTTTCTCGCTCATGCTCGTTATGTCAGTGATCACAGATGAAATCCAGACGTTTAGTTGCATGTTTGTTTTGACTAGTCACTGTCTGGTTGTCTTCACAAACACTTTCTTAAACAAGCGCTACAGTCTCTCAGATGGACGTGAAGCAGGAGGAAGTGAAGTGCTGAGCACTGTTTTCATGGGAAGCGCTTTCTTATCAAACAGACGAGCTGTGTCACGGACAGCAGGGAAATGTGTTGTGCGGTGGTAGGTGGTGGTTCGTATAATAAATCTTATGTGATCTACATTTTGAGTCTCGTCTTCTTGCTCAGCATCCACTGCAAACTCACAAAATACTCTCTTTCCTGTGAAAATGTCACACTGCAGAAGTAAAGTTTCCGAAAATTACTTGATGTACAGTATTTTGTTATGTCACTTTCTAGTCTCTGAGGGCATTTGCGTTTACATTTATGACCTTTATGCCTTTGCCAAAATGTAACTTCTACCCGAGGCATTTTCTATGTTGATAGCGTGGAGTTTCACTGGGAAGCAAACGTATAATATTTAATAGTGTTTTAATTGTTTATGTGTCACGTGAACATTAACCAACATTAGAGAACTGCAACATGCAAATAAGTTGTTAAATGATTCAAATATTAATATGATTGAATATTAATATCGCAGAAATATTATATATTTAATATTATTGTTAGTTTTTTATTTATATTAATCAAAATTAATATCACAATATTAGTATGATATTAATAAACAACATTTAATTGTTACCTAAATATTGACTGTTTGTTTTTATTTGTTACTTTAATTCCTAATATATAATTGTTTCTTTAATTAAAATATTTGTATATAAAAAATATACTTACCAGCATTAGTGAACTATTAAAATGCAAACCTTGTTGCTTAAATACTAATAATAAAATTATTAATACATCGATAATAATATTATAATAATTATTAATCAGTATTATTATATATGATTATTATTATTTTATGGAATATTGCCTTTTTACATATTAATATTACTAAATGATAACTTTTTAAATATTTGTAAAATATGAATATCAATTAAAGCTATTAACTATTAACATTTAATAATAATAATAATAATAATTATTATTATTATTATTATTTTAAACACGTAATAATTCCTACATAATTTTTCTTAAATTAAAAAATGTCTACTGTTTGTAAGAACAGAAAGCACCCTTCTGTTATTAAAAAAATTTTGTTTTATGTTAAAATACGTATAAATAAATAAATAAATAAACAATATGAATTAACATAATTTATATAAATGAATAATAATTTGTGAAAATATAAATGTTTAAAAAATAGTTGTTATTGAATTTTTAAAAAATGTATATTTATCTATTTTATTTTATTTTTTTGTTTGTTTGTTTGTTTGTTATGTGTGAGAAGTAAAAAATAGTTGTTATTGAATTTTTAAAAAATTGTGTTTAGGTTGAAATTAAAGTCTAATTAGGCTCTATCTATTTTATTTTATTTTTTTGTTTGTTTGTTTGTTTGTTATGTGTAAGGGTTATGTGTAGTGTGTAGTGATTAGCGCTCCAGCGTTTCACACAGTCATAGTCTGATGGGTTTAGTTAGTAATGCATCACAGTCGCGGTTACGAGTCTAACTGTGCTTCCCGTTTTCCCCGCTTTCTCACACCTGCACGGTACAAAAAGCTTTTAAAGTTCATGAATGTCAGCCCATGTGTTCTGTGTTGCATGGCCCTGACAAATGTTTACTTAGTAATAAAAGACTGCTTCCTTCGTCTTAAAGTGTCGTTTGTTTGAGACTCAGGTGACTAACATGAGTATGAACACACACACACACACACACACACACACACACACACACACACACACACACACACACACACACACACACACACACACAGAGCTCTGGACTGTACTGTTTAGTGGAGGTGTTTCCATCATAGCAGGAATGGGAAGAAGTTCAGAGACATTTTGTGCTTAATTTATGCTTTTTGGAGATTTCATGTTAACGTTAAGTCACATATTTACATGCTGATTAATGTCTGTGCATTTGCAATATGAAACATTATTTGTGACATATTTAACTTCTGTAATGTGAAGTTAAAAATTAAAAAAGCAATATTTATTGGTGTTTTGAATGGAGAGGAGAGGATGAGGGCTCTAGAATAGTGGTGATGGAATCTGGCATAATTCGTCCTGAATCGTTTGAACTACACAAAAGATCCTTCTTCACAAAAGATATGTCTTGTTGAGAGATGTACTTTCACCTTTATAAGTAATAAGATTTATGATTTTCACCTAATGGACATTTAACCTGACGGACTTGCATTGAAGAAGATAATATAAATTAACATAATATTTTATTTAACATACATTTTTATTATTAGTAGTAGTAGTAATATAATTAATGTATATAATATTAATTAGTAAATCATACATTTGTATAATATTAATAATTTTTCACATTTTCAGCTTTAATGATAATAATATTTTATTATTTAAATTAATATTTTATTATTATTATTATTATTATTATTATTATAGCATCAAATAAATTTAACTTATTTATTTTGTTTTTAAATATTTTTTTATATTTGTATTTATTTTGTTTTATTTGTTATTTATTTTATATATACAATTTTAGCCATTATATTCTTTAATTAATTTTGGATTTATTTGTCTAAAGTTTTTAAACAATAAGTCAGTTTTTTTTTTTTTTTTACCCAAAATCAGTGAATAAATAATTGTGATCTCACTATAAACCAAAATAACCATGATTTTTTGCATAATCAAGCATGTCTGATACGCACGTGCAATGTTTATACACATAGCCAATTTGATAGAAACCCCGGAGAGCTCTTGCGAAGAAAAACTTGTCTAATCTGGTCATTCCAATCACAAGCATCCCAGCGACTCGGGCTGGAGTTCACATCATTACGAAACCACGCGAGGATTGTTTCTGGAACGCATTCTGTACATAAATAAATGCATAATTGCTCGGCATCAAAGGTGCTCGTCACATGCAATTACAGCATTTCCAGGATTCTGTGCTGAAGGACTGCAATGACCTGAACCTCAGTCCAGCCGCTGGAAACCTAAGACTGTTCAAGTTTAGCTCGATCCCTGAGGTGTCAAACATCAGATGCTCAACCTCATCAGACTGAAAAAGCCGTTGCGTTGGGCTGGAAAGAAGAGCAGACGCAGCTCTGCCAAAGCTGAGATGCTTTTGATTAAATGCAATTCTATAACAGAGTCTAATCAAACAGAAATGCAAATGAAATATCTGTTTTCTCCTGTTCTATCCGTTTGGCCTTGTAGAATCAGATCTGCTGGTGTATTTGTTGAACGAACATAATTTGTGCTGTCTGGATAGATTACGCTCATCTGAGTGTTGTTTCTGTGGAAGTGCTTGTGGACAGCAACCCTCCAGTAACCGCTGCTTTGTTTCCCCTCGGTGACGTTTATATCAACTTGTTACATTTTTAATGCTGCATTAGAATTGTTTAATTGTCTCATTGTCTTAAAGACTGTGGTTCGTGCACAGATTTTGACCTTTGTGACTACATTCACCTTTTCCGCCAGATTACAACGACTGTCGTCAGCTGAGACGAGTGCTTTCAAGCGTATTCCAAATTAACATATTTGGGGAATAAGTTCACTTATTTGTCATTTAGCATAAAACACATGTTCTGTGTTAACAAAAGCTCTTTTCTTTTTTGACAAATGCTCAGTGAAATTAGGTGTTTTTGCTGGTTTTCAACCACGAGGTTTTTAGTTCTATATTCATTTAGTCATTTAGAACCACACTGTACTCGGTTCTTGGAGATCACAGTAGACTGGCTTTAATTTTACAGTATACACTCCATAAACTACATTTGATATGCTTCAGGAGCAAGTGTTGGGCTTTAATTGTTCACAGGTAGCAGTATTTACTTCATGTGTTAACCAGTGAAGTGAACAGAGGTGGCAGCAGCAATATGTTATATTTATTTGCTCTTTTCTTTGTGTTCTAGCTGCATAACAGGTCAATCAGAACATGAAACATTTTCTGTGCCGTTGAGCGTACTTTTGATATGGCCTTTTATGTTTGTTTGGAAACAACCCTGTTACACAACGCACAAAACGCTCCGCAGGTTTGCTGTTTGGCTTGTGGGAAAAAGCACGTCAGTAAATGAAGTCTGTATGGTTCATGGGACGTGAGAAGAGAGTGTTTACACATCAGCCAACGACCAATCAGTGCGGCTTTTCACTGCGCCAACTCTTCCAGAAAGGTGCTAAAAACATGAAGATTACTTGTAAATACAAGGACGTCAGATAGCATCCTTCATGTCAGATCACTGTTATTGTTGGCAAGCTGATCTGAGAGCCGGATCTGAGATTCCTGGAGAAATAACTTTGATATTACTGTGGTGTTTTTGCCTTTGCTTTTTATGAAAAAAAAAGAAAACATTTTTTTTTATATATATATATATATATATATATATGCCTTAGGCTTCTGGTAAAATATTGCAGAGTGTATTCAGAGTTTCCAAAGGGAAAAACTGAGCTGCTCTGAGATCCGTGAAAAGAAAGGCCATTATGTGTTGAAAAATTATGTATTTTGGATAATATGATGTATGATAATTACCAGTCAGAGCCATTAACACATTATGGTGTTTAAATCCATTCACTAGATTTCCCTTCAAATTTCATCAGTCACTCCAGTTTTTCACTTGCTCTCAAATGGATCCTCTGCAGTGAATGGGTGCCGTCAGAATGAGAGTCCAAACAGCTGATAGAAACATCCCAATAATCCACAAGTAATTCACACCACTCCAGTCCATCAGTTAATTCCTTGTGAAGCCAAAAGCTGTGTGTTTGTAAGAAATGTTTTAATTTTAAACTGATGATTATGGCTAAAATGCGAGTTTATAATCCATAATAACACGTCCTCCGGTGGGAAAGTCAATGCCCTGTAGTCTCTCACATCAAAATCCACTGAAATATTTGTTTAGAGCTGTTTTGGATTGCCTTTTTTACTTGTAGACAGTGTCTGATCTATGCATATTTCTCTCCTGATTCAGACGAGATGACTTTTATTGAAGAAAGCAATATTATGGATAGAGGACTTATAGCTGGAAGCAACATTTTGAAGTTAAAATGTCTTAATGATGGATTTGTTTCTTAGAAACATAGCTTTTGACTTCTTAAGATGATCATTGATGGACTGGAGAGGTGTGGATTATTGTGTTTTGACTCTCATTCTGACGGCACCCATTCACATCCATTGGTGAGCAAGAGATGGAATGCTACATTTCTCCAAATCTGATAAAGAATTTAACTCAACTATAACTTGGATGACCGGAGTGTCAGCACATTTTTATTTTTTCCTTTAAGCAGAATAAGTGAAAGAGAACTCAGTGCTTGTTTAAAAGTTATGTGTCAGAATCTGGCAAGACACAAGAATATACAAGCTTTCTGCATTTTTGGTAGTTTTTATTCTGTCATGTATGACTTTTGTGCATCTAATGTGGTATAATATGGTAAATGTGCTATCCTAAAAAAAAAAAAAACTGCAAAATTCTACAAATTATTGCTACAAAATCAGTCGTTTTGATAAAAAAAAAAAAAAAAAAAAACTATCAGATAGTCAATCCTGGTGGGACTCTTTTATGCAAACAATGTGAACAAAAATAAAGCAGATACTGTCCAGGCCTTGAGTCATTGAGCATTTGAATCATTTTAAATAATTGATCGGTACAAAGTCAATCTTGGAATATTTTTTCATGTCTCTGACACATTAGTGTTTAAATCCAGTCTGTAGACTTCCTTTTCATTTTATTCAAGAAAATGTGAACAAAAGCTGACTGGATTATAGGTCTTATAATGAATATAACTCTGAACCAATGGTTTAGTGATCATGTGAATAATTCTCATTGACTGAACAGCACAGTGCCAACCATATTTTTCAGGCCTAAGTTCAGTGTTCTTCCACTCAAAATGGCTATTCAACCGTTAACGTTTGATGTGTCATTTAATTATCTGATACGCTTTCTTTGTTCTTCAAGACTTTAAGTCTTATAATTACAGTATTCAATCATGGCAGCATTTTAGAGTTTTTAATGTTCTTTAATTGGAGTGAGTGCATTAAGATCGTTTGATCTGAGAAAGTTGAATTAAATGCTGTTTTTAGTGCTCCACCGCTAATTCCTCTTCACTTCGCCTCAAACTCGCGTCTCTGGCCGTCTCTCAATGCAGTGTCTCGGTGTATTTCGCCGTGTAGACGGGTTTAACAGGCTTGTATTTGTTTTAACAGGCCGGGGGTGATAGCACAGACCTTAATCGCCCACTTTTTCATTCCCTTCAATGGCTTTCCCATCGTTTTTCCGAACGCTTGTGTGAATTTCTTCATATTTCCGATCATTCAGCTCCATTTTTTCTTAAGCCGGGAGTCTCGGGAGAGATTAGAATAACGCTCGTAATGATAAAAACGGCAGGGAGTTACGGGCCGGCCTCAGAGGGTGGGCTACACCTCGGCCTGGAAAAAAAGGCTCATTGTATCAGCACTTGAGCAGTTTACTGCTCTTTTGGGTCTGTTTCTTAGCCCGGATCTGACCCGGCTGTGATGAATGGGTCTGCAGTCCTGAGCAGAGAGGCTCTCCTGATGCAGTCGCAGAGCTCTTAGACGCTCGGTAAGTGATATGACTCTCTCTCTCTGGACTGTTTTTGAACTGGAACATGATTTACGTCTCATTTTTTGAGGTCTACATCAAGTGACCTACGCATTTTATACAGCTTTTCCCAAAGCTTCGTTCTCAGTTTTCACTGATTGCTCCCTTAAAGACCTTTAAAATGACAAGCGTCATATGCTACTTGTGAAAAGCGTGGAAGATAAAGTCATGAGAAAAGTGGATTTACGAGATTTAAACTGTGAAAATACATACAATAAGTAGTATGTTTTTTTTAATGTTTTTCAAAGAAGCCTCTTCTGCTCAGTGAGGCTGCAATTATTTAATTTAAAATGGTAAAATTGTGAAATATTATTGAAATTAACAAATGACTGTTTTTTGGTTTGAATGTATTTAAAATTTCAATTTAACCACACACTATGCAGGCCTGTTTCCGTGAAAATTTCCGCTCAATAAAAATAATAATTTTTAATACCACACTATAAATAAGATATTTTTATGAGTTTATATCTTGTAATAAAAAAGGTAACTGTGACTTTTTAATTTTGCATTTTTTGCAATTTTTGCTTTTCTGTTTTTTTTTTTCTTCTCGCAATTGAGATTATATTTCATATTTCATATATTTATTGTGCATTTATATCTTATGATATGTCACAATTCAGACTTTTTTATCAGAATTATGAGAAACAAATGAAATTAATTTAATTTTTTATATCATGGCAGGATAAAACTGTTGTTCTTCTACTTCATATTTTTGTGAAAATTGTGATCATTCAAAAAAGATTCTTTGATCAATAGGAAGTTTGAGTCAAACAGAACATCACTTATTTGAAATAGATTTTTTTTTTTAATTGTTATCAAACTTACTGAAACATTTGCCTGAGTTGGCCACATGCCGGATGTCAATTTCAATAATTGAGACTATTTATGCATAAAAAATAGTACATTATCATTTTAAATATCTTGTGCATAACTTAAGTAACATTAATGAGAAAAGCCTTAGGCTGGTGATACACGGGGAAACTTTCTGAGTAATTTTGCCGGGCAATTTTTTTGAGCAATGTGGCTTGGGCATTTTTCCACTGAGAATGGGTAACAAATTTCTTTCTGGATACTTTAGATCAGTCATAGGCCCCGTGTCTCACCTGGCTGCCCATTGACAGCAACATTGCTCAAAAAGTTCTCAGTGTTTCATCAACCTTACTGTATGTGCAAAGTTGGACATTGTCGTGCAAACAAACAAAAAATGCATGCCATTTAAATTATCCCATAATTGACTGTGCTTTGAAAGGTCAGTAGCAAGCGGTTAAAGCTGAAATGATTCAAACTCGATGGTTAAATGCTTCGCAACATTTACGTGAGTCATGTTAAAAGAGCTTAAGTATCTGGCTTCATGGAGTCAGTGGTTTACCAATGACAGAAGTTTCCTCATCTGTTTGTTTTTCAGGGAATCGTGCAAATATGCATCACGTCGAGCCCGAGCCGTTTATTCTTAATGCACAAAGTCAAGACGTCTCTGCAGGGCGATGGCGTTCAAACGCTTGCTGAAACATCATCATTCACGGCTGTGGCCAAGAGATTTAGACCCAGAAAATGAATTAGAGAAATTGGAAAGTTCCTCACACACATCGGTTCCCAAGAGTGCGAGAAATAAAAAATGGTCCGATTTTGTTTTCTGGCAGTAGAAATGGAAAACAAAAGTTTCTAATTAATCAAAGTGATGCGGGCAGATGTGAAAGGTTGTGAATTACTAATTGAAACCAAAACGCTCAGTCCTGTCGCCCCTCTGTCCACATTTGTCAGCGGTTTTCATCTGTGGAGGGGAAAGGTTTCCTGTAAAGCCTCTGCTAAAATACTGCCCTCAGGCTCTGTGTGTGTGTCTCTAAGTTTGTATTTCTGCTCTCAGTGTTGTTATTTGAGGCCTAAACTGCTACATTTTATTATAAGCATTTTAACTGACCAAACCTGTGAAGAGATGGGCTGTTTGAAAAAGTTACTCCTAAAAGCTGACTCAATAAACATTTAGCAGATATGCACATTTAAAATGTACACTAATGGGCTATGTTGGGAATAGCATGATACTGTTTTGACTTTTTCTGTAGTATGTAGATGTGGAATTTTCTGTATGGAATACATTGATGAAATGTGCAGTGTTGTATCCCACAATGCAGTGCCATCAATCTGACTTTTCATTTCCATGTGATGAAATTAAATTATATATACAGTATATATATATAATTTTCATTTAGTTTGTGCATTAATTTGAGCTTTTATTTTTGAGCTTTAATTTCATTTCATTTAAGCTTTAATTCTTGAGCTTTCATTTCATTTACATTCACATTTTTAATTTAATTTACATTTATATATATTTTTTTTTTTTTTATTTTATTTAAATTTTATTTTTAAATTTTATTTTGTTTTTTATTTTTTATGAGCTTTAATTTAATTTCATTTAATCTTTAATTCTTGAGCTTTTAATTTAATTTAATTTAAGTAATTTATGAAAATTACTTTTTATAGGTTTAGTTTTAGTTAACAATAACACCAAATTGGATGTCAATAACATTATTAAACATGCTAATGATGATGAGGGCATGTGACAACAAAATCTCATACTAACATTTGAAATATCATTGCGTAATGCATACTACAAAATAGTAATGTGCAACAAGCAGTAGCAAAGTCATGAACAAAGTAGCTTTCATGAACAAATCATTTTATGTTGTCATGTTTTTCCTGTAAAGTTTCTTTCTCTAAGTTTGTCTGCGTATATACATGAACCCTGTCAGATAAATGTGATATAAGCTGTTCTCTCATATAACCTTGGATACAGACGCTCCCTTCAGCTCCCCGCGGCTCTTTCTGCTGCTTTCCCAGGGTGCCCCGAGTCTGTTGACACAGATGCGTCCTGGGGTCTGAAGTCAGTGGGGTGCTTTCATTCTCCTCTTACTGTTCAAACACTGCTGAACATGATTCTGATCTGGGGTCAGGCAAAGAAAAGCAACACTCACCTGGGTTTGGGCTGGTTCTGATTCTGAACGACTGGTACTTTTTCTCACCGAGTAGAACTAGACTTACGAATGCTCTTAAACTGAGCTGTGAGTCTTGTTTATGCTGCAAACCAAACTACTGTGTATATTTTAGTATTCTGTATGTTCAGAGGAATGTTTGCGTACTGTGTGTGCTTAGGCTCAGATTTGTGGGTAATCTGAAGGAAATCCCAAAGCTGCTGTTCCCTGAGAGTAGCTTAAATGTTTCCTAACCAGAAGTGACAAAAGTTTAAAATGTCCCTCTGTCTTTTTTCTGAGAGTGAAAATTTTGAGCCAATCAGAGTGTGTTTCATTTTTTATTTGCATATGCTCTACTGTTCAACAATGTGAGGCCATTAATAGTTTTTAGAAAAGGAATTCATACTTTTATTCAGCAAGGGTGCATATTTTCCTCTTTCTTTGTTCTGCAGTGCGTTTTAATGGAACTAAAGATGTGCCCACCTGCATGGATAAAAATCACGGCTGTGCCCACATTTGCAGAGAAACACCCAAAGGAGGCATCGCCTGTGAGTGCAGACCTGGATTTCAGCTCACCAAGAACAACCGAGACTGTAAATGTGAGTCAAATCACAGTTCATCAGTGAGAGAAATTACATACACACTCCCCATGGGAATATGTGACCCTGGACCACAAAACCAGTCTTAAGTGTAAATTTTTTTAAATTGAGATTTATACATCATCTGAAAGCTGAATAAATAAGCTTTCCATTGATGTATGGTTTGTTAGGAGGACAATATTTGTCTGAGATACAACTATTTGAAAATCTGGATTCTGAGGGTGCAAAAAAATCTAAATACTGAGAAAATCATCTTTAAAGTTGTACAAATGAAGTTCTTAGCAATGAATATTACTTATCAAAAAATAAGTTTTGATATATTTACGGTAGGAAATGTAAAAAAATTCTTAATGGAACATGATCTTTACTTAATATCCTAATGATTTTTGGCCTAAAAAAATAATTTTGACCCATACAATGTTTTTTTGGCTATTGCTACAAATATACCCCAGAGACTTAAGACTGGTTTTGTGCTCCAGGGTCACATATTAGAAGCATTTGAACATTTTTCTAAATTTTTTATGGGTGGGTGGATGGATGAATGGACAGAACAATGGATGGATGGATAGACAGATGGACAGAATGATGCATGAATTGAGGATCAATAGATGGAAGAGTGAATGGATAGATAGATAGATAGATAGATAGATAGATAGATAGATAGATAGATAGATAGATAGATAGATAGATAGATAGATAGATAGATAGATGATAGATGGATAGATGGATGGATGGATGGATGGATGGATGGATGGATGGATGGATGGATAGAACAGTACATGAATGGCTGGATAGGTGGGTGGACAGAATGATGGATGAATGGATTGATGGACACAACGAAGCATGCATGGATGGCAGAATGATGCATGAATGAATGGATAGACAGAACAATGGATGGATGGATGGATGGATGGATGGATGGACAGAATGATGGATGGATAGATGGACAGAATGATGCATGAATGGGGGATGGACAGAATGACACATGAATTGAGGATCGATAGATGGAAGAGTAAATGGATGGACAGAACAATGGATAGATAGATAGATAGATAGATAGATAGATAGATAGATAGATAGATAGATAGATAGATAGATAGATAGATAGATAGATAGATAGATAGATAGATAGATAGATAGATAGATAGATAGATAGATGTGGTAAATGGGTAGATGCACAGAATGATGGATGAATGGATAGATGGACAGAACGATACATGATGGATGGACAGAACGATACATGACTGGATGGATAGGTGCATGGACAGAATGATGGATAGATGGATGGACAAAACGACGCATAGATGGATGAGCAGAATGATGCATGAATGAATGGATAGACAGCACGATGGATAGATAGATGATGGATGGATGGATGGATTTCATAGATGGATGGGCAGAATGATGCATTGATGGATGGATGGATGGATGGATGGATGGATGGATGGATGGATGAATGGATGGATGGATGGGTGGATGGATGGATAGACAGAACAATGGATGGATGGATAGACAGAACATTGGATGGATGATGGAAGAGTGAATGGGTGGACAGAACAATGGATGGATGGATAGATAGAGTGTGGGTGGACAGAACAATGGATGGAATGGGCAGAAATGACATGATGAATAGATGAGGATCGATAGATGGAAGAAGATGGATGGATGGATGGATGGATGGATGGATGGGATGGATAGATGATGGATGAATGGATGGATGATAGATGGGATAGATGGCACAAAGATGGATGGGACCCAGAACGAATGCATGAATAAAGTGATGGATGATGAAACAATGCAGTGGGACATTTTATGCTGCGGCGCCCGGGAGCAGATGTTCGATGGATGGATGGATGGTATTGATGGATAGAATGATGGATGGACTCCCCCCACCCACAATTCCTGCCGGATAGATGGACTCAGAATTGGGAGTCCAACTCTCTATGAATGGCCACGACTTCCCCGGATAGAACAAAATTGGATGGATGGATGGATGGATGGATGGATGGATGGATGGATGGATGGATGGATGGATGAACAGATTGATGGAACAATAGATGATGAATGGCTGGATAGACATGGAATGATGGATGGATGGATGGATGATGGATGATGGATAGAATGATGGATGGATGGATGAATGGGTGGATAGATGGACAGAACTATCAATGAATGGATGGATAGACAAAATGATGGATGGATGGATGGATGGATGGATGGATGGATGGATGGATGGATGGATGGATGGATGGACAAAACAATGGATGGATAAATGGAATGATAGTTGAATGGATGGATGGATGGACAGAAGGATGCATGAATAGATGGATGGACAGAATGATGGATGGAAACGGTTAGTGATCTCTAATCCTGCTGTTGTTCTGGTTTAGTGACATGTAACTATGGTAACGGCGGCTGTCAGCACATCTGTGAGGAGATGGACAATGGGCCCAGGTGTTCGTGTCACATGAAGTTTGCGCTTCACACTGATGGGAAGACCTGTGTAGGTGAGTTACACCCTCTACACCACCACAGCACTCCACCTGGCCAGATGCTGCAACTACACCCAACACTTCTGACAGTCTTCACCAGCTTTATCCACAGGACACTGATTAGACTAGAAAAAGTTGTCACTCGAAGACAAAAAAGACAGAAAATAGAAAATATTTTCAGAGATTATGATGTTTCGCTGAAACAAATAATGTGCATTGATGAATTGCTTAGGGGTTCGTTTAGTGTATAGGTTTGATTTTGATTTCACATTGACTTCCTAGTGAACTCCAGACATTGTTAAAGCAAAGCATTGGCTTTAAGAGACTTCTGATGGAAACTCTGAACTTAATCTTCTGTGAAGTCCAGAGTTTGGCTTGATTTTATGCAGTGGAACCAAATCTCTGAGCTTCACGCGAGGTTCAGAACGTAAAGTGAGAAATGACTGTTCTGTGCATCTCCAGTGTTTTACAGTGAGCACATTGTCCTTTAGTTACGCGTCATTTACATGCATATGTTAGTGTTTCCATTAGTCTAGTCATGGATGAGGATTTACAGGCGTTGTGGGAGCTATAAACTGAAAGTTGAGCACTAAAAGACACTTACGCATGAGATATAAACTTGATGTATTTGAGCATATATCAAACTTAGGAAATCAAGATCACTGAATGTGAAGAGTTATGTGCTTTCCTGTTCTAGTTGTCTTTTTTTCTGCTTAACCTTGCTCGCTTGATTCACTGAACACATTTCCCATCAACTTTTCACGTTATTAAAAAGCACTGATTGGTCATAACGCCGTTTAAAGCTGCAGTGTGTGATGTATGAGCTGTTAGCATCACCAACTGAATAAAGATTGTTTCTTTATAGTTTAATTATTTTAGTGTTTTAAGATCCAAATGACACACAGCAGCTTTTTGGCCTGAATAATAAGTGTGTGTATGTGTGTGTGTGTGTGTGTGTGTGTGTGCCAATAACAGATGTTCTGTGCACCTCTTTAGCCAATCGCAGCTTTGCTTTGTATTTCTGCAGCCAATCACAGCAGACCTCTGTATTACTGATCACTGATTTATGAATCTGTAGCAATCCACAGCAGACTTGCATCTGTTTACAACAGGTATGAATTACACGTGATGCTAAATTTGAATATCTAAGAAAATACCTAAATATCTAAAAAAAAAAAATAGAGAGAGAGAATATATAATGATTCATTGTTATGCGTGTTTTTTTTTTAGAGAGTAGAATGATTTTCTACTGTATATATAAATATATAATATAGATAGATATAATAAGTATTATATAATGAATTTGGTTAATGATAATAATAATATTACTGATGTATCATAGGCTTATTATTATTACTATTATTATTAGTAATAATAATAATAATAATAATACATATAATAATACATATAATAATCAGTAAATTATTGTTGTTGTTGTTTTTAGGTTAGTTATTAATTTTTGATTACTTGTCCTTAGCTTAATAATAATAATAATAATAATAATAATAATAATAATAATAATAATAATAATAATAATAATAGCATGCTACTACTACTACTACTAAACAATAAGAGTTTTAAAATATTATTAGATCTGTTAGTATTTCTATTTAAATGTATTAATTTTTAAAAATGTATTTTGTTTCTCTCTCTTTTTGTATCTATGATCTGGACATTTGTTGTGAGGTTCACCTAACATTTTTGCATTTTTGTTCATACAAAAATAAATATAATAATATTTAATACTTTGCAGTTTAGTCACGCTGAACTCAAATGCCAATATTACCGCGAGTGAGCGACAGAAACTGATGCTCCTAAAAAATACACTTTTTATCTGTGTTTTTTGTACTCTGAAGCTGAAAATGGATCTTGGGAGCGTCGGCTGTAATAGTTGGAAAAGTCATAAAACAAGCAGACCCGCAGACTTCAGGATTATGAATCCTGAAGTTAGCAACGGCTTCACATCCGGCCACATCCAAACAGAAACAAACATGCACACGCTCTCGAAGACAGAGCTTTAAAATCAGCATTTCAGCATGCAGCCTCAATGCCAGGGAGCTTGTTTCCCGAGCGATCGGTGGTTAGTTTGGCTTCTGATGCACCTCTTTCACTCTGGATCCAGCCCTTATGTCAAGGTCTCACTCAGACGCCCTATTATTACCCCTCTGTTCCCCCCGAAACCTGCCAGCAGCACCGCAAATGAGACGTCTGGCTTGTCTGATGGCCCCTGAAGACCAAACCGAGCGCTCTGCTGAGTAAAGTGCAGGCCGCAGAGGCCAGAGGGCTGCGGTGAATCTGTCAGGGTCGCACATTTCCCCCCGCAGGAATCCAGATCGAGCCGCTTGCCCAACGCTGGGCTGCGGTCACCGGGTCGCTCTCTCACGAGCTCTAATAGGCCAGAAAGCCACAATAAAACAAGCTGAACTTATTAATGAGCCCCTGTTGAGCGATGGGTTGGAGTCACGGAGTAATTGATGTGGCCTACCCACAATCCTCTGAGGAGATGGAAACCGTTCACATGATAAGGGAAGGTGAGGAGAGGGGCTGGATGGATGTTTCTTCAACGACAGGCACTTCTATGTCCCGGAGGTCGAGTTTTAGAAAACAGACTTACGAAAGTCACATTTAAACTTTCTTGGAAACTTTTTACTGCATGCCTTTATTATTTATTGCTACTTTTTAAATGCAATAGTAAAATATATAGTGTTTAAAAAAGTAAGAAAGATTTTGATGTTTTTGTGCCTTTTATGCTCACTGAGGCTGCATTTATTTGATCAAAAAATACCGTAAAAACAGCAATATTGTGAAAAATTATTACAATTTTAAAAAACTTTCTTATAGTTTAACATATTTTGAAATGTACTTTATTTCTGTGATGAAAAGCTGAATTTTCAGCTTTTCAGCAATTTACATCTTGTCTTTAGTGTAATAGTAATAGAAACCTTGTAAAATTACAAATGTCTTTACTGTTACTTTTCATCAGTTTAATGCTATTTAATTGAATAATATTATGTTAATAAAATTATTTATAATTAATAATATATTTAATTCTTTTTGATTTTGTTTGATTTTGTTTAATTGAATGATATTATTTTTTTTATTTTTTTTTTTTTTTTTTTTTTTTTTTTTTTTTTTTTTTTTTTATTATTATTAATAAAAAATAAAATAAACAAGAAATTAGCAAAAAAAAAAAACTAAGAAGATAATTTGAAAATGTTTCTGTGTATTTATGGCCTAATAATAATAATAATTATAATAATATATCAATTTATACAATTTTGGTTTGAACCTGTTATAATTCTTTTACTAGTTTCTCATTAGCATTACTTTTTAATAAAATATCAAAAATAATATATAAATACATAATTATTAATAATTATTCGAAATATAATCAATAATGCTATTACAGTTCTTAAACATCAAAATATTTTTATATTGTAATATGTGTAAATAATATAAATATTATGAATTTATTAGATTTTTTTTAATGTATTTTTAGATCTTTTATCATTTTCATTTAAATGTATTATAGCAACAAAATGACTAAGAATTAAAAGAAAATAAGAATTCTTCCTAGTTGTTAATACTTCAACTTCAGTTAGTCAGAGTGTATTTTAGGGTTTCTTTTCTAAACGTCCACATGGTCAAAACTGTCCAAGTTGAAGAAACATTCAGCACAAGCTTTCATTTTTAATTCTTTTTAAGTCTTGCCATCTCACTGTTTTTCTCCCTCGCTTTGTTTACAGCATATTAAGAATGAAACAGTTCAGAGAACCAGACGTAGCATGTGTTAAAGACATTTTCAGATGCCATTGCAGTGATTTGGTCAATGACTGGAGTCTGACCAACACTTTAGCATCTCTGGTTGGATTCGCCCCGATGGCAGAAATAGCTTAGCGCTTACATCAATGAATCAGATCGCCTGTATTTTCGTTAGTCAGACCTCATTAATACAATAGGATCCTTATGAACAATTTAGCTCAGAATAGCTTCTAAGTGATCTCTGCTCATTTTTTAACTGAACATCCTTTGGTTCGAGGCTCTGCGGAATAGCTCTCGGACTTTAATCTCACAATGGAGTAAATCAATCTCTCTGATCTCACTGGGTGGCTTTTGTGTTCCTTGAGCTACTTCATCTATTCTCTTCCCCTCTCTCTTCATCCTCATTGACTGCTTTTCTGCAGTGGTGATGGATTTCAGTCGCTCTGATTACTTTTGCACTTTATACGGCTTTCATCCTTCTCAATCTGTCACTGACGTTCGCATTGCCAAACAGGTTTGGTTTGAAACCGCACAATGAGTGGAAGGGATAGCAATAAAACAAACACTATCACACATCCACAAGTATTGACAAAAAAATACAGTTTCAGTCATGCGTGCTGCAGTTAGCGACTTTGCTAAGTGGTGACGAAATTGGGTTCAGGTAAATACGGTAATATAATGATATATTTGAGGTTTTGATGTTATTTGCACACAATTTATACAGTCAGAAAGCCCAACTACTTTTTAATGGTCGTCAATGGATAACGGTGCTCTTTGTAGACAGATCATTTTGTTTTTTTGTTTTTTTTAATTTTAGAAATCATTTGAATTGCACTCAAAAGTTTGGAATCATTAAGATTTTTTTATGATTTTTTAGGGAAATCTTTTGTGCTCAGCAAAGCTGCATTTATTTGTTAAAAAATGCAGTAAAACAGTAATATCGTGAAAAGTTATTACAATTTCAAATAACTTTTTAAAATAGAATTTATTCCTGTGATCAAAGCTGAATTTTCACCATCATTACTCCAGTCTTCAGTGTCACATGATCCTTCAGAAATCATTCTTATATGCTGATTTGCTGCTCAAGAAACATTTCTGATTTTTTAGCAATGTTGAAAACAGTTTTGTCATCTATAGTAGTTATGCCTTGAACCTTTCTCTTCATAGCAAGCAGTAAGTGATGCTCACTTTCCAGTGGAATTCACTCTTAATATATCCAAAAAGAATGTGAAAACGCTAACAGCTAACACCTAACCGCTAAGTGTTTTTCCACATGGGTCCAGGAATCTTCATGCGATCCTACAATCAAACGACATACCCAAGCCCTCCGCATAAGCCGGCGGATTTGCACGAACATTTCCGCAGAAGTAAGACACTTAGCAAACAAAAGGGTTGTGGAGATTCTTAGCCTGAGAGAGATGCTAATCTGAAACAGATGCTCACATCTGGCTGGTACACACAATCCCAAAGCATTATATTGTTAAAACCATTTGTTTCATAAGCAGTTCAGTTCAATGGGCTTTGTTATTTGGTAGTTTTCAGTTAAACTGAGAAGAGACAGCGCAGGTAAGTGATTGAATGTCTTAGATGAACTGCAGTGGGAATCATTGTCAAAGTTTATCTCTGTATGATACCAATTCACGCCTTCCTGCTCATTTTGAATGTTTACCCTGAAGGTTGTAGTCAAACTCTCTTACACTAACCGCTCTGCATCTGTCTGCTCAGTGTTGAGAGTGTTGTCTTGTCGATGCATGAGAAGACTAATACTCTGCCTTGTTGCTCTCTGTAAGAAAGTGTACGAAACTGATTTAACACCGTGTTAAACATCATGTTGGACTGCTCAGGCTCACCTAGTTTGACAGTTTAAGGGGCTCTAAACCAGCTTAAACCAACTGCAATCAGTACACAACCTTGGGTTGGTTTAAGCTGGCCTTTTGACAGGGAGTTTATGAACTCAGTTGCTCCTGTAGCCTCATAAAAGGGTCATTTTGAGTACTAGGGCAACTAAAAATAAATTTGACTGGCCAGGGTGTTTTATACAGTTTATAAAGTCAATCTTGGAAGACTAAGCAGTGTTTTTGTAATGTGTGTGTGTGTGTGTGTGTGTGTATGCAGAGGAAAGAAGTACCCCTCATCAGCCACTGCAGCCAGAGCTGTTACCCAATGGTAAATATGACCATTTCTCTAGCTTGATTCCTATTGGCTACTTCTTTCAATAGTGGGCGTGGTTATGCTGGAGCTCTTACTAACCTTTATCGCACCAGTTGCACCAGTTCTTGGCTAATTTCTCCATTCTGACAAGCCAGGGGATCACCACAATGGAGTTTACCTCAATTAGTTTTCCCAATGGTAAATATGTCAGTTTCTGTAGCTTGTTTCCTATTGGCTACTTCCCTTAATAATAGGCGTGGTAATGCTAGAATGCCTACTAACCCTTATCACAGCAATTTCAACATTTGCACCAATTCTTGGCTAACTTATCTATTCTGGCAAGACAGGAGATCATCACAAAGCAAATTACCCCCATTAATATGGTTTACCCAAAGGTAAATAAGTCAGTTTCTCTAGCTTGCTTCATATTGGCTACTTCTTTTAATAGTGGGTGTGGTTATGCTGAAACTTTTACTAACCATTATCGCACCAGTTTCACCAATTATTGACCAGTTTCTTCATTCTTGCAAGTCAGGAGGCCACCACAATGTCATTTCCCCCATTAAAATGGTTTACCCAGTGGTAAATATGAACATTTCTCTAGGTCAGTGCTTCACAAACCTGTCCTTGAGGCCCCCCTGCCCTGCACCTTTTGTATGTATCCCTTATCTAACACACCTGATTGCACTCATCAGCTCGTTAGTAGAGACTGCAAGAACTTACATTTACATTTACATTTAATCATTTAGCAGACGCTTTTATCCAAAGCGACTTACAAATGAGAACAGTAGAAACAATCAGATCAACGAGAGAACAACAACGGTATACAAGTGCTATGACAAGTCTCAGTTAGTCTAGTACAGAACATGTAGCCAGGTTTTTTTTATTTGTTTTTTTTTTTTTTTTTTTTTTTTTTTTTTTTGAATATGTTTTTTTTTTTTTTTTTTTTAAGGTAAGTACTAGTATTAGTTGGTTAAGTGCAGGCAAAAAAGATGAGTCTTTAGATGTTTTTTAAAAATGAGTAAAGACTCAGCTGTTCGAATTGAGATCGGGAGGTCATTCCACCAGCTGGGCGCAGTCCAGGAAAAAGTCCGTGAGAGTGATTTTGAACCTCTTTGGGATGGCACCACAAGACGTCGTTCACTTCAAGAACTAAACTGGGTGTGTCTGATTAGGGAGACATACAAAATGTGCAGGGCAGGGGGTCCTCCAGGACAGGTTTGGGAACCACTGCTTTAGGTTAATTCCTATTGGCTACTTATCATAGTGGATGTGGTTATGCTGGAACCCTTACTAACCTTTATTGCACTAATTCTTGGCCACTTTCTCCATTCTGGGAAGTCAGGAGATCACCGCAATGCCATTTACTCCTGTTAAATGGTTAACCCATTGTTAAATAAGTCAATTTCTCTAGCTTGCTTCCTACTTCATTCAATAGTGGGCGTGGTTATGCCAGAACTCCTACGGACCTTTATCTCACCAATTTCAACATTTGCACCAATTCTTGGCAAATTTCTCCATTCTGGCAAGTCAGGAGATAAACTAAATGCAATTTACCCCCATTGAAATGGTTTACCATTTGGAAAATAAGTCAGTTACTTTAACTTGCTTTCTATTAGCTACATCTTTTAGTTGTGGGCGTGGTTTTGCTAGAATCTTTATTACACCAGTCTCACCAGTTGCATCAATTCTTGCCCAATTTATCCATTCTGGCAAGTCAGGAGATCACTACAATGCCTACTCAAATTAAAATGGTTTACCTAACGGTAAATAAGTCATTTTCTCTAGCTTGCTTCATATTGGCTACTTCTTTCAATAGTGGGTGTGGTTATGCTGAAACTTTTACAAACCATTATCACACCAATTTCAACATTTTCACCAATTATTGACCAGTTTCTTCATCCTTTGCTAGTCAGAAAGCAACCACAATGTCATTTGCCCCCGTTAAAATGGTTTACCCAATGGTAAATATGAACATTTCTCTAGGTTAATTCCTATTGGCTACGTCTTTTCATAATGGATGTGGTTATGCTGGAACCCTTACTAACCTTTATTGCACTAATTCTTGGCCAGTTTCTCCATTCTGGTAAGTCAGGAGATCATCACAATGCCATTTACTACCATTAAAATGGGCATGGTTATGCTGGATCTCTTACTAACCTTTATTGCACCAATTTCAACATTTGAACCAATTCTTGGCAAATTTCTCCATTCTGGCAAGTCAGAAGATCATCACAATGCATTTTATCCCCATTAAATTGGTTTACCATTTTGAAAACAAGTCAGTTTCTCTAGCTTGCTTTCTATTAGCTACTTATTTTAGTAGTGGATGTGGTAATGCTGGAATTCATACTAATCTTTATTACACCAAATTCAACATTTGTACCAGTTCTTGGCAAATGTCTTCATTTTTGCAAGTCAGGAGATCACCACAATGCACTTTACTGCCATTAAAATGGTTTTCCTCTTGAATTGTTTGAATAAAACTTTGCTTGCAATGTTTTCACTGGAAACCAACCGTTCTCTAAGCAATGAGGTTTTAACAATGAACTCTCTGCTATGAGAAAAATGGGTCAGATTTGGCCCAAGACTGTGACCTGGGATAAATTTTTGCAATGGAATTCAATTGAACTTGCTATAACATGTCACTGTACTTCGTTTTTCAAAGTGCCTCACGCATGACTTCAAATTGTGAAAGCTTTTGGTTTTGGGTGCACACTTTTGATTGCACAAAGCTCTGAGATTATAAATGAGACTCCTCATCGGTTTGGGACTAAATCTCCATTCTGGCTATTGGTAAAATGCACTTGTCTTGGGATTTTGTTTATTCTGCCTGAAATAGGCACACAGCAACTACACCAATATCCAAGGACAACCTTTGTCCCAGTACCAAAAACGCGTCTCACTTTGTTTCTCTTTCTGTCAGCCCATGCTATTTTCGCGACTTGGAAACGTTGCCATTTTTGAAAAAATGAGCTTGTTTGCATGTCAACCTGTTAACATCAGAGCTGATTTAATGGAGACCGATGTGTTTGGTTGAGGTTGAGAAAGACCGGAGCCAACAGCTGTCATATTTACCAAATAGCTATACCTCTGGCGGCATGTTCCCAACTTGTTCCAACCCTTTTAGTAACTAATTGTGCCAACATTTACAATTGTGAGCAGATTCCTGAGCGCTAGCGGAATGTCGGTGGATGGTTTTGCTTAAGTAAGGTGAAACGCCCAATTACAGTGATGGCGGTGCAAACATGCCAACGGAGTCTGGAGTTTACATGTATTATTGCACAAAACACACATGCAAATCAGATGGAGACTTTCTTTTTTAACAGCTGTCTTTTTCGGTTAAAGTTTCAGTTGGAATGGCAAGAACAAGGGCAGGTGAGATGATCCAATCTCCTGGGAAGCCATTAGATGACCTAATTGCAGTTAATTTAGAGCAGTCTAGAATTTTGCCTCGGTAGAAAATCCTTCTCCCTGAATTTTCCTTGAAGGTGGTTTTACATTAGCAACGGGCCTGCTGGGTACTAGTTAATGAGTGCGTTTTCCCACTCTTAACATTTAACTCTTCTCAAAGAGTGTCGTATAGAGAGAGTTTATGGAGATAATGGTTGCATTAAGTGTTGGGATGTGACCAAAGCCGAGTCGTTCATTTGAGTGTTTCTGACACAAGTGAAAAGGGGTTTGAACGGGTCTCGGCATGCACAGGTGCCTCAGAAACCAGCCGCTGCTTCGTCTATGTTGCCTGAGGATGGTATTAGATGCTTGATGTTTGAAGTGCATGTTTGAAGTCTGCAGAGAAGGTCTTAACATAGTTTATTTGTAGCTCTCTCCTGCAAGAGGAGCCTGATATCTTTGGCAGCAGACATCTATCTGAAGCTACTGTAAAGCTGGAATTATAATTGTATCTCGATGAGGTCTGCTTTGGTGCTAAAGTTGTAGTTTTATATTTTATCAAGAGCATTTAAATGGTGCTTGTCCGTGAAAAATATGCTGCTGTAATGTTCAAGTGGCACTGAAAACCTTCCCAGTATTTGCTAATCTGCTTCTGAGTGGTTACTAGGCAGTTAAAATAAAAATAGAGTTATTCTGCAGAGCTTTATTAAGAGAATTTATTGATTTTATATATATATATATATATATATATATATATATATATATCTATATATATATATATATATATACTATTATACATATATATATTTTTTTTATTTAAATGTTTAGTTTTTGGTTATTTTTATTTTATTTTATTTTAATAGTATTAAAACATGAGATCATAATGTGTGTGTAATTATGAGCTGTTTTAATGTTAATAAATCATTTTATGGAAAACTGATCAAAGTGATTTGAGATATTCTTCAGAGTATTTATTAATGTTTATATTTAAATATTATGTATCTATTGATGGATGGATGTTAAATTCTTATTATTTTTTAAATATTGTGAATATGTTTTTTAGAGCATTGAAATGTGATTATGAGCTGTTTTAATGTTCATTAATAATTTCATGGTAAAACTGATTACAGTGATTTACTGCAAGATATTCTGCACAACTTAGTCCAGAATTTATTTATTTATTGTTAAATTATTATTTTTTATTATATTTCATATTATTTTAATTTTAAAGTATTAAAATATAAGGTTGTTTTAATGTAAGCTGTTTTAATACAACTGAATCATGTAGTTAAACAGATTAGAGTGATTTACTATGTCTGTAGACCAGTTGAATGTTGAACTGATGTCATTCAGCGTATGGTTAACCCGTGAAAGAGGAATTCTTCAGACAGTCAGCCAAATAACAACAGAGTTTTAGTTTGATGGTTAACTCTGCTCACTGCACGGATCATTAGCTTTTAGTGGAAAGCGTGCTTCAGTAAGCTCACAGGTGTCTCCCAGTGAATCAGACACCACTTATCATCTCCTCTATCAAAAGATTATATTTATATCCACTCACACAGCTGAATCAAATCTTTTCAGATGAGAGAATTTCCCCTCACAAAGGCGAGTGTTTTGTGTGTGAGCGTGTTCCAGCTCTCAAAGCCGTAGATGTCAAGCCTTATAATCAGAGATTGATGCAGTTTGTGAATCTCGAAGCGTTTCAGAGGCATGTTGTGACACAGACCTGCACCCTGGCACACACCTTCAACATCTCGCTCGCTCTCTGTCTCTTTTATAAAGTTGTTCTGATGAATGCCAGCAGAGCTTTGTGGTAAACCCGTATTCATGACAGTTATTGTGCTTAGATTATTAAGTGAGCAGTATAAGGAAAGAAAACATTTTTATGTTGCTTTTTTAGCAATTAAAATAGTCTTTTTTTGGTTTTTCATGTATTGTGACAATGCCAAACAATATTAAATGAATAAAATAATAGTAGTAATAATAATAACAATAACAATAATATTATGTATTTACTTACTCACTTACTACCCCAAATCCTAAAAGTACCAAGCAGAATTAGTAATAATAATAATAATAATAATAGTAATTATTATTATTATTATGACTATTATTAATCTATTTCTTCATAAGCATCATATATAATAGATTATATATATATATATATATATATAGATAGATAGATAGATAGATAGATAGATAGATAGATAGATAGATAGATAGATAGATAGATAGATAGATATTTGTTTTTAGTTGTTCATGTATTAATACAATTAAAATAAATAAAATAATACAATAAAATTAAACAATAATGTTTATTTATTTATTGATGTTATTATTATTATTATTATTATTATTACTAATAATAATACAATTAAATTAAATAATAAAATTAAATAAAATGTTTTTAATTTATTTATAAGCATCAATATATATATAATATATAAATAAATAATTATTATTGTTGTTGTTGTTGTTACCATTTAAAGGGGTGGTTTATTTGTACAAAGTGACTGGAAGACATTATATATTTAATGAGAGTTGGTGATTTAAGACTTGCTGATGCAACACAATTTAACAAAGTTCAAGTTTATGATATTTGTAATGCAGTGTCATGGTCATTGTTTTTTTTTTTTTTTTTTTTTTTTTTTTATTTATTTATTTATTTGTTCTGCACAGATATCACATGGATACAGTACAAGGAGGGGAACGAAACCCAGTTGGGTTTATACAGAGTTCCACTCCACTTACATGAATAAACAAAAAATTGTGTGCTGCTTAACAGATTCTTTAGCTGAACGCTGAACTCTACCCCCTGCAGGGCGACGCTCATTCACTCAATAACAAGGTGTTCGACAGGCGTTTGCTTCTCGCATGCATGTGCTGGGTTCATGACTAGACTAATCAAAGCTGTCCAGAGTGTGCAAGATGAGATGTTCATTTGGTTTAATATCCACATATACTGTATGTTAAGCTGTTCCTATCCTGACTGCTGCTCTGTGTGTGTGTGTGTGTGTGTGTGTGTGTGTGTGTGTGTGTGTGTGTGTGTGTGTGTGTGTGTGTGTGTGTGTGTGTGTGTGTGTGTGTGTGTGTGTGTGTGTGTGTGTGTGTGTGTGTGTGTGTGTGTGTTTTCAGAGACGTGTGCAGTTAATAACGGAGGCTGTGACAGCACGTGTCATGATGCCGTCACCGGAGTTCGCTGCAGCTGCCCTGTGGGATTCACCTTACAGCCGGACCGCAAGACCTGTAAAGGTATGATCATCCTCTAATCTCACAGACAAATCTAACAGTCCTAATGAGGAGCAACATGCATTCTTCTGTTCTAGTTAAAAGAGAAAATGATGCATGAAGTGATAAAACCCCAGCAGATTATAAAACAGGTTTTGAGAGGTCAATGAGAAAAATATAGCTTAACATGAAAGAGATTAAGATGGATAGACAGATTGATGGATGGACAGATGGATAAATGGATAGATGGACGGATGGATGGATGATGGATTGATGGTTGGATTGGTGGATGATGGGTGGAAAGATGGATGATGGATGATGGACGGACGGACGGACGGATGGACAGATGGATGGAAGAATGGAAGAATGGATGATTGATGAGTGGAAAGATAGGTTGATGGACAAATGGATGGATAGTCGGATGGATGGATGGACAGATGGATAAATGGATAGATGGATGGATGGATGGATGGACGGACATATGAATGGATAGATGGAAGGATGGATTGATGGAGGAATGGATGGATAGTCGGATGGATAAATGGATAGATGGACGGATGGATGGATGATGGATTGATGGTTGGATTGGCGGATGATGGGTGCAAAGATGGATGGATGGATGATGGCCGGACAGACGGATGGCAATGGATGGAAGAAAGGATGATGGATGAATGAGTGGAAAGATAGGTTGATGGACAAATGGATGGATAGTTGGATAGTCGGATGGATGGGATGATGGATGGACGAATGGAATGATAGAGTAAGGTCGATAGATAGATAGATAGATAGATAGATAGATAGATAGATAGATAGATAGATAGATAGATAGATAGATAGATAGATAGATAGATAGATAGATAGATAGATAGATAGATCAGGGGTCTATCTGCTCTTGGAGAGCTACTGTCCTGCAGATTTCAGCTCCAACCCCAGTCAAACACACCTGAAGCAGCTAATCAAGGTGTTCAGGGCTACTTCATAATTACAGACAGCTGTGTTGGAGCAGGGTTGGTTCTGAAGTCTGCAGGACGGTAGCTCTCCAGGAGCAGGGTTGGAGATCCCTGCAGCAGATAGATAGATAAAGGAGCAGTAAGGTTCAATGGCTATATGTTAAAATCATATTACTTTGCAAAAATGCCGTTTCACATGGACAAGGTTTCACATCACGATCAGTCCTGGAGCTTTCAGCAGATTTTGAATTCAAAGACAAGAAATCAGAAAACTCCCACTCAGACTCATTATTGCATGCCGTCATTTCTGAATTACCGTAATTATGAGTTCTCAGTTTTTAAACTTTTTTAAAGTTTTTTGGTGTTTTAATATTTAATAGTTGGGAGTTTTTAATGATTTCTTGAGAGCTTATGAGTTGTGAAATTTTTGAATTTTGGTGTAAAGTAAAAAACGCTTTGGTGGTTAGCAACCTCTACACCTCTATTTCTGTTTATTTGCTATAGTATAGGATTTTTTTTTTTTTTTACTGCATAAATTGTTTTTTTTTTCCTTAAAAATTTCTTCATTCTTAATTCTTTGTTGATATATAGGTATAATATATAGGTTTGCATTTGTACAAATTTAAATAAATTTTATTAATTATTTTTTTCTTTTCCTTTTCTGTGTCTTTTCTTACTGTTACTTTTTATTGTGGGTCATGGAAAATTATCAGTATTTTAGCAATATTTAAGGCACCTATTGCTGCTAAGATTCAAGCAGAGTCTGTTTTTTACAAAATGACACAATCTGATTATTCTTAATTACATCTGTGGTCAAAGTGAATTCTTATGTTAAATTATTTAGGAATAAAATTTATTTTAGTTTTGTCATGACAAAAAAAATAGTTTTTTTTTTTTTTTTTTCAAATGGAGAGTTAAATTTTGTAATTATGTGATTATTTTTGTCTTTTGGTCTTTTGCAGATATTTATTCTTCCTGCGCAAGTTTTTTTTTAATATATATATGTATATATAGGTTTTTTTTTATACGGTTCCTCAATTTATATAAAAAATTCTATAGAATCTCTTTTGTTTTCTTTTCTTTTCTGTAAGTGGTACTCCAAAAATTTCAGCCACCAAGATGAAATTTCCATAATCATAGCTAGATCTCGTAGCCCAGAAAAAAGTGTATATAAATCAACGACAGTTTTTGAAGAACGTAAAGAAGCATGAAAAATAGACGAGGGAGCACGAAAGGGTTTAACGAAAAATAAAAGGGTTTCCGAAAGGGTGAAGAGCCACTGGAAGTGCAGACTTATGGGTTCATGCGGCCAAGACTGGGAGCCTGCGTCGCCTCTAGCGCTCATAACGTTACGCTAACAAGAGCGATAAAAGAACATTGAGTTTTATTAGTTCTGCTGTAGAGGAAACAAAGAAAAACATCCCCAGACAGCACTGGCACGAGAAGACGTGGAGGCCCAGGCCCAGAGCGAGCGTTTCTTCTGCTCCTAATGCCGTTATTTTCTCCAGATGATGCAGCCTCTCTCTGAGATGAGCGCCTCATTTACTCAGATGATTCAGCCGTAATCAGAAACATCCAGTGCAGCTCAATCAAAGCCAGTGGAAAGCAGGACAAGCTGATGATATATTGATCCCCGATTCCGAGAGAATGGGCCTGAGGAGACGTGATCCTGAAAGACTTCCTCGCTCCATGTGTGTCCTTCACGATCCACTCGTTCTCTTGCACTCGCTCCTTTCTCTTATTCTCTCCTCATTTCTTGTCTGTGTGCCTCAGTTTCTCACTTCTCTTCTTTGATTCCTGTAGCTCAAACGAAAGAGATCGGCGCTAGCAATGCCGACAACTGTTGTAAACCTGATGCAATGGAAGTGGCTTTGGATAAAAGCATCTGCAAAATGCGTAAATGTGATCGTTTTAGATTTTAGAGGAGTGCTTGAGAAATATCAGTTTAATATCACAGACTTAACATTTGGACTCAAATATGTTGCTTCAGAAAATGAAGTGAATTTTTCTGGTACATTTTCTGGCGCCTGAAAGGAAATTAACAATATTTAAGACACTTAAAGCTCCCAGGATTCAAGCAGAGTCTGCCTTTTACAAAATGACAAACCGTCTGATTATGTTTAATTAAGTCTGCGGTCGAGGTGAATTATTGGGTGAAATTAATTAGGAGTAAAATGTGTTTAATTTTCTGATGACATGAAATTACTTTTAATAGTTGCTTTTTAAATATGAAGAACTAAATTATGGGATTATGTGACCGTTATTGTTAAGTTATTTTCGGTAATTTATTATTCTTACTCTGTACATTGAAAGGTTTTATTTTTCTTAAAAATCAAAGAAACTAAGAATTATTTGATATTATAAGTTTCTCCAATTTGTATACATTTCTATACAGTTTCTATAAAAATGTATTTTTATATTTTCTTTTGTTTTGTTTTCTTTTTTTCTATACATAACTCCAACATTACATGTTGATTTTGGTCTTGAAGTCTTTTGGTTTTTTTCATTTTTTTTATTCTTTTTATTGTGTTTGACTGAAGTTGTTTTAAATGTTTTTAATGTTGTAAGGTTCCCCAAATTGTTTACATTTCTGTAACGTTTCTATATGAAAGAAAAATCCCTTCTTTTCTTTTAACATTCTTCCTCCCTCTCTTCTTCTGATTCGAACAGTAAGCTGATATTTTAAGCCCAGACAAATCTGTCATATTTAGGGCCAGTCACCCCTTTTACCTTTTGATTATTTCACATGTATCCTCTGCTGCTGGTTTGAATCAGGTGAGCTGAAGGGAACAGCACTAATCCAGTGCATGTGCTCAAACTCTCTCTCTCTCTCGGTACAGACATTGACGAATGCCGCATGAACAACGGCGGGTGTGACCATGTGTGCAGAAACACGGTTGGCAGCTTTGAATGCAGCTGCAAGAAAGGATACAAACTACTGACCAATGAGAGGACGTGCCAAGGTAAACTAACCAATGAAAATATCTTTATGTTAAAGCATACACCTGTACAGAACATTGACCAATCATATCATTTGAAGGATGTTGGAAAACAAGAGCAAAAATGCAAATGAGGTTGTGGTGTGCTAGTCTGTTTCTCTGCTGCTGGATACTGTATCCAGCTGGGTTTATTAGGTTCATTTGGTCATCCCACCGGGAACATTTAAGGCAACACCAGTCTTATAAACGCACACCTCCAGTCCCTCGCTGGTGTTTCAAATGCTCTCATCGATTGATGCTGTTACACACACCAGGACTGGGAATATTTCTGAAAACAATGGTTTGATGTCAGTCTATTTGGTTTCTCACTACAGCATCCTGTTGATCTCATTACAGCATTATTATCTGAACCAAACACTTGTGTTTAACTTCCATAATGTGGTGTATTTTAGTCATAAAATATACATATGTTTATCTGTTTCATTTTTGGTTACACACTGTTTATCTGTTTCATTTTTGGTTACACACACACACACACACATATATATATATTTTAGTGTGTGTGTGTGTGTGTGTGTGTGTGTGTGTGTGATTGTGGGAACGGTCTGTGCTCAGCACTTTAGCTGCAGTGTGGGCATCTCCTCCTGTCTGCTAAAATGCCATAACCATTGTTGTAAGGAATGTCAAGTGATAAAATAATCCATGACCTTTTGCCCTCGTCTACAATAGACTCCAGAACTGGAGAAAGCTGAATAGTCTGGCTGCTTTATACTGGAGGTATTTTTGCTCATACTTAGTTTTAGGAGTTTGTTCAATTACCTTAAGCACTTTAGCAAGTCAAGTCACCTTTAATTCTATAGCACTTCACTAAATACAGATTGTTTCAAAGCAGCTTCATGGTGATAACCAGGAAAAGCAGAATCAATGATGGAAACCTCATCAAATATGAGACAAATTTAAATTCATCTGTAAAGCAGCGCTAAAAAAGACAGTAGTGTTATTATTCAGCTTAATTAGTGACATCCAGTAGTGTCAATGCTATCAAATCCATATTATTACTTAAGTATTGTTAATATTAAGTATCTTAGAGTGCATGTGACATTTTGTGCATGAATATTATTGATGAACTATAAAGCATTTGAGATCTAAGACTCAAGGTCTGATATTTGCACTGCAAAAGTATTTTTGTCATGTTGTCCAGTACAAATATCTAAACATTCTTAAATCAATATACTGTACATGTACTTGTGTAGAGAAAACAAGTTTATTTTTCTTATGCCATCGGCTTAAAGCCTTTATATACAATGCATTATAAAAGTAGTTTTGATGAATTAATTATGCATTATATGATCTCATGAATAATTGTAAGTAACCTCAGTTATAATATTTCATAATTTATATCTATTCATTTAGAAAGTATAATGCACTAAAAAACATGACAAACCAACCCTTAAATATTCTAATGCATTTTAACTACAATTATTTATGAAAAGATAATGCACTACAACATAGTGTACGTTATGAATACCTTTCTATTGCATTAAGCACAAAGGCTTTAAGATATCTTTTTTCTTGTTCAGAGCATAAAAACAAGACTCTGGTCATTTTGCTGCTCATGTAAATGTACACTGCTTTAAGAATATTTAGATTTTTACAATAGAAAACAAGACAAAAGCATTTTTGCATTGTGAAAGCTCTTGATAAATGGCAAAGCATACATAGCATGCCTAGAAACCCCTTTTGGTGTGGGAAAATTTATAACCTGTTGTGCATTTGCAAAATAATCATTCCATCAGTCCTATAAATCAGACTGCAGTGGTCTATGCTTCTCCTTCACGAGGAAATGAGACGCTGGCGCTGAGTGAGTGCTGAGGCTGAAGCATGTAAACAGATTGTTTGTGCTATCTGTGGATTAACAGCTTCAGTGTTCCCCTGCTGTCATCAGCCCAGCGACGGGACACGTCCTTCAGCACCTCTCCGAAAGCCTGGAGACATTCCTGGCTCTCTTAAGAGCTTTCTGAGGTGTATTTAGGGGGAGGTGTTATCAGATCCCCAGTATTCTGGAGGTGGGAGTCGCTGATAAAGCCCGTATCTCCGCTCTATAAACAGAGCGGCTGTCATTTCGCTCTCACAATGCCATTGTTTTAAACTGTGAGATTAAGTGGGACCTGCATGCCCGGGTCTTTAGGGGTGAAAAAGTCAGAATATCTCACTTGTTGTTTTGTTAGGGGCCATTTACTTTTGCTCATATTTGGGGTTGGGAGTTGTCAGCTCGTAACTCTCAAATCATGCCGAGACGTGTGCTATTATTTTTCTAAGTGATTGAACTTACGATTTTTATCAGGCAGATGCTAAAACTGATGTAAAAATCCCACAGAATTGCACTGAAAGAAGGTCCAAACCAAACCAAAATGATCCAAGACATTTAATAATATCATTGATTTGATGCCACTGGCAATACTGGGCGAAAACAAAACTGAGCTGAATAATGACACTGTTGTTTTCTGAAGTGCTGCTTAAAGCTGAATCGAATGAAGATACAATTACTTGAGAAGCAAAGTTACATGGAAAAAATACATAAAAACAAATTGCATTTAATAAAAAAATATAACAAAATGAAGTGACTTTACGCTTAAAACAAGAAAAAATGTTTGCCGGTGGCATAAAAAAATATATTTGTTTTTCTTACTCCATTGGTTGATATGAAGCATAATAAACTCAAAGACTTTTCAGAACCATCTGGTGTATGTATATATATATATATATATATATATATATATATATATATATATAATATATATATATATATATAATATATATATACAGTATATATATACAGTATTTTTTTTTTTTTTTCTTCATTGGAATGGTAAGAATCTTGGTACAGGTTTTGGCACTTGCTGTATGAACAAAAATGTTTAAAAGATGTCATGGTCAAAATTATGTATTCGAGAAAAAACGGTCACAATTGTAGTTGAATGAATGGGAAGGAAATTTGATCTAGTGCAATAGTTCTCAAACCTTTTACACCAAGTATTTATTTTTGTCTGCCACTTTAAACATTGTAAATACAGTTTGAACATTAAAACTCCACTGTGATTACATACAGTGGCCTTTTATTGTGGCCAGCCTAAGGCACACCTGTGCAATAATCATGCTGTCTAATCAGCATCTGGATATGCCACACCTGTGAGCTGGATTGATTATCACGGCAAAGGAGAAGTGCTCACTAACACAGATTTAGACAGATTTGTGAACAATATTTGAGAGAAATAGGCCTTTTGTGTACATAGAAAAAGTCTTGGATCTTTGAGTTCAGCTCATGAAAAATGGGGGCAGAAAAAAGTGTTGCGTTTATAATTTTGTTTAGTGTGTATTTAATTCAGTGATTCTTCTGCGTACCATTAGCGGGAGCCTGCATACCACACTTTGAGAATCAGTGCTCTAGTGGAAACTTTTGGTACTGCCCTCAAACTAAATTTTTGCATTTTTGCCTAAGCTATTTTTTTGCGATATTAACCTCAAATTTGGAACACAACTTGTTTAGATGGCTTTGATTGTCATGTAGTTTTAGAGTAAAACGTTATAGAAAAATTACATTTACTATAAAATTTAAAATTAGTAATTATTTTATAAATAATAAATTAAAATAATAAAAAAAACTATTATTTTTGTGCATTTTCATAATAATAAACTTTTATAACGTATTGTCTGTCCTTTTTTGTTCACTTATTAAACTCACTTTTTAAAACAGTAAATTTAATTTTCAGGCCTATGCTCAAAAAGTGGTTAACAGGCAATAAATAGATCATAACGATTCCAGTAATATAAATTAGCACCATATAATTCCCTAAAAAATAGAAAATATGAAATAAAAACATTACTGAACTAAAATATAATACATTAATTTGATTGAAATTAACTATATTTCATTTAAAATTTACAGTAGTTGAGTAATTAATAATAAGTAATTTTGCCTATCAAGTAATTGTTTCGTGACTTAAGAATGTTTCAATATTTTTACTGAAAAACCAGATAAAAATCGCTGAGAGTGAAAATTATTTTTTTGCAGTGCAATAAGAATTATATTTGCAATTAGGACTTTCATCAATAATTTGAAACTTAAAATTAATTCATGCACAAAGTGTCACACTAAGATACTTAACATTAAATAATATTATTGATTTGACGGCACTGACACTATCGTATGAAAACAGAACTTGAACTGAATTGAGCTGGATAATGAAACTATTGTTGAACTACGCAACAATAAAATGTTATTAAACTGAACTGAATCAACATTGAACTGAGCTGAAGAACAACACTATTGCATTCTGCAGAGCTGCTTTATAGTTGAATTGAGTTTGTTTCATACCTAATGACCTTTCATTGACACTGATGAACTAATTTACTGTAAAGCTGCTTTGAAACAATATGTATTGTATAAAGTGCTGTATAAATAAATATGACTTCACCCTAGCAACTGCATAGCAACACCCTTGCAATCTCTTGGCATCATGTCAATGGATTGCATGGACAAGAACCACTCACTTATTCCATAGAAATATTAGTTGTTTCTAATATAAATAACCCCCTTGAATTCTGCCCTCTCTGTTACTATTCCAAGTTTTTTTTTGTTTTTTTCACGGTACCCACTTAGCACAGAGAACTGAAATGTACGATGAAAGAATGAGAGAATGCAGCCCTGCATGTACACACACCTGCTGTCAGACCCGCATACTAACGCCCAAACACTCTAAAAATACACTTCATGGCATCTTAACAGCACAGTCTGACCTTCAAATTTTTTTTGATTTTTTTTTATATATAAAACCTGTTGTTTTAAATCTGAGGTATGGGCTTTAGGATGATGTATAAATCTCAATTTAAAAAACTTGACGCTTATGACTGGTTTTATGGTCACATTTGGCCCGCAAAACAGCATCCATGCTCCAAGGCATTGATTAAGCGAGGTGGCAATAGGTCTCCTGGGTTATCTGATACCGTAATGTCAACAGCCGGTCCTCTAGTTCCAGTAAACTGTGGGGATTTGGTGATAGCGTGAACCTACTTCTCGACTGGGTTCATGTCATGTGAATTTGGAACAGAAATTCACTATCATGTTCCTCGAACCTCTCCTTGATGATTCTGGCAGCATTATCCTGCTTGTAATGGCTATCACAGGCAAGGAACACCTGGTCTGCAATGTTCAGATACCTGACAGCTGTCAGGGATTGTGCTGTTGGGATAATGGGGCCTAAAATGTCCCAAGAAAACATCGCCCACAGAATAACACCACCTGTGTCTGCCTCACAATGCATTCAGGTGCCATAGTCTCTGTTGGTAATCAGCATATCTGCGCTCAGCCATTGACGTGATGCACCAGGAATCTTGATTCCTCACACCAGGCCACTTTCTTCCAATCATCCACGGTCCAGTCTCAATGATCTTGGTGATTGCGTGCAGTTAGCATGGGGATGGTCGGCTACGCAGGCCCATACGTAGAGGGCAGAGATGAACTGTGTGCTGTGACACATTGCCCTGCTGCTGTAGCTGCTGGTGATTTGTCACACTGTGGCCCAATGGTCGCTGTGAACAATGGCTGGATAACGGTTCGTCGTTTGGCTATTCAAGCACCACTTTTGATACATAATCACTACAGCAGCACATAAATAACCTACAATGTGTGCCGTTTCCAAGATCAAAGTTTCGAGGTGCCATGCCATCACAATTTGTCCTATATTAAACTGAAAACATTAAACATTTAAAGAAAATGACCAAACAGCACCAGAGGGTTATGAATGTTCAGATATTTGTACTGGAAAACAAGACAGAAATAATGAGATAGAACATCATTTTTGCAGGCTGCTTGTTGTTTTGCCTTTAGTTACCTTTGGAAAAGAAATGAAATCTGGCTTTTTACACTAAATCCAGGCAGTGTTGAGTCTCATGGGTATCAGAGGATGCATGTTGGGTTATTCATTGTTGTCTCTGGAGCCTATAAAGTCTTTCAGTGTTATTCTCCTGCTGAGGCGTTGAGTGATATCTCCCCCACTGCACTCACATCCAATCCCAGAACTGATGTTCACCAAAGGCAAGAAACAGTGCAGACAGCAGCAGGGCGATTTGTTAGATTGAACAAGAATTTCTGGGGCGTGTATTGATTGTGTAACCTTCATTTATGGAGCTGTGCTTTCTCAAGGCCTGACTGATGAAGCTGCTTCTTGATGCCACACTTGGAGGTAACCCGAGGACGATGTGGCCTGAACTGATCTACCAAAAGGCTAAAAGCTTGTTAATAAGCTCATTCACATACAAACTGTAAAAAACAATCAAAACAGTACTTGTCGACAGCAATGAGAATCAATGTGGACAAAAACACAAAACAAAAATTAGAAAATGTGGTGAAATACGACCTGGACATTTTTGTTCCCATGAGATTCACCCAGACAGAGATGAGGAGTACAGGGAACTTCTGCAGTAATGAGTGAGGTGGCAGTCAACAGAATCCAGAGACCGACCCGAAGCGGTCTTAAGTTACGACACATTCCGTAATACGGCAGACGGGGGAGCGTTTAAGGCTAAATCATTTCCATATGTCCAGAGGAAATAAGGATGAGGGGTTTAAATACCTCGGCTCTAGCCAGGTAATGTGTGTTAATGAACAGCAGAAGGTCTATTTAGACCTAATTGGGGACTCCACTGAAATGGTTGACGTCAGATGAAGCGCCACATGGTACTGTTCGTCGTGGCTACCGGTTTTCCACACTATAGTGGGAATTCAATAGTTCTCAAATGAATAAAGTGTTTGTGTTTTCTGTTTCTACAGATATAGATGAGTGTTCATTTGACCGGGCATGTGACCACACATGCGTGAACTCACCTGGAAGTTTCCAGTGCTACTGCCACAAAGGTTATGTCCTCTACGGCGTGGCTCACTGTGGAGGTAAGCCATGCATTATGGGAGTTTCTGTGTTACAAGAACAATGTCCATTTCCTCGGCAGTAAAGAAACGTCTAATAGAAAACTCATGTTGGTAAACCCACTAGCTCTTCTTGGTAGGACCTTGGGCAAACACATCCAATGAAAACTGAGACTTTCCTATATAAATGCCCTCCAGTTTCCTCTGGCAGCAATCGGGACCCTAAACAAATCTGTAAAGGTTATTCTGAGGTTTGCATTTGCATCCACCTTAGTTTGCAACAAAGCTATTTTTTTTTTTGAATGTGCGAGACTTCCGATTCATTAGCCGCTATAGAAGCACAGTAAATGGTACAACCCAGTGTGTTTATGATTATGATAATAGTTTGCAATATAAAGCAGCATAACAGACTGTTTTTGTAAAGGTAAAATAACTAGTGAATGACAGTGGAAGCCTTGCACATTAAAGTTACAAATGGGCTTGCGCTCTTACTGTATGTTATGGTGGATAAGGCACTAGCTGATGTTTCAGGCATATCTTTGAAATAATGGGTACTTTTTTCTTTTGGATGTCCAGGAAAGTCTTATGAAAGTCTTGTAATAATATTATCAATTTCAGCTAAACCCAGTGCTAAAAGCCATGGTTATCACGTCAGTTAGATGGTTTCTTCCCGTCTAAGCTGCATCAGTGAACCTTGTTTCAGGGCTGATTGAGCAGATGAGGACTCATTTAGTGATGGATGTGTCTAACTATTGTTGAGAGGACCAGAAATAATGAATGTATCTCTTGGTCCGTTAGCACTAAGATAACACCCAGATTTATGGAGTTCTCTCTTTTGTTTCCAGAGTATGGTCATCGGTTTCCCATTGATAGCTTATCTGCTGGGAAATAGAAGTTAATGCCCCTGATATACTCAGAGCAAAGTTCTTTTTTGTTCTTTGCTCAGGGATAAAAAGAAGTTTGAAATACTTTTGCATTGGTATGCTTTTACAACTTCAATTTCTGCTATAAAGCAGCTCTCCAGCGTGTTAATGTGTTTACTTGTGGCTGACCTCAACGGACTAAACAGAAGAAGTGAACCGGAGAAGATTTCCAGAGCACAACATCATTAGCTTGGACCAATGGTGGTTTGATGGCATTTACCATTCGCCAAACTGCTTTGAACTCATGAAACAAACTTCATTTTGACATGATTTTGTTCAAAATGATGACACAACAGGCTGTTCTTCAGTTCTGCTTGAAGTATATCAGGGCATTAAAGTTGCAAAAAGCCTTGGGTCAGAATTGATTGTTGCAGAGTTTACAGTCCAAGAACATGTAAAATCTTTGGTTTTAAGTAAATTTGAGATATTTTTTTTTGAATTTAAATTGGATGTATGATTGTGTGATTTGGTGGAATGTCTTGCCATAAAAGGGACTTTTTTATTATTATTATACCTTTATTTAACCAGGAGGTCCGATTGAGATTCAGAATCTCTTTTACAAAGAGAGACCTGGCCAAGGAAGCAGCCAAATCACAACAAATGCATACACAACAAACACCAAAGTACATTTTCACAATAAAAGAAGTACAAAATATTAAAAATAAAAATATAAAACACAATGAGACTCTTAAGAAAAACAAGAACATGTCTCCATCACAACACTCTTTACAGTAGTTTTAAATTCATTTAAGGACATAAGGGTTTCTAACTTTAGCTCTTTTTGTAGATTATTCCACCCCCAAAGTGCTAAATAAAAAAAGGCAGTTTTTCCCAATTCGGTTGTAACTCGTGGCACATTAAAAAGCAACTACTTTGAGGAGCGTAGCTGATAGGTACCAGAGCAAACAGAGAGGAGGTTACAGAGGTACAGTGGAAATTTGCCAAGTATAGCTTTATAAATAAAGATATACCAGTGCTGTTGTCTACAAATTTTAAGTGATGTCCAACCAATTAAATCATAAAGAATGCAGTGATGGGTAAGGGACTTTGTATTTGTTATGAATCGTAGTGATGCATGGTAAACTGAATCTACATGACGCAGGATGGAAAATGCAGCATGCATGTACAATATATCTCCATAATCAATTGCAGGCAGAAAAGTAGCATCCACAAGTTTCTTCCTAGCACTAAAAGTAAAGCAAGATTTGTTTCTGTAATAGAAGCCGAGCTTGACTTTAAGTTTCTTAACTAAAGCAGGACTTAACTTAAACTTTGACCAAAGTCTGTAACTACAAGAGGTTTACAGAAGTGCCAATCTAACATTGGTTTTCTCTTCCCCCGTCCCCTTCCTCACTCTTTAGATTAATGAAGGCTCGGGATCCAGACAGGGAAAGGAAATGTGAAAGTCAAAGGTTTAGCCTGGAGCCGGTTCAAATCTGATGGGGAACAAAAGAACGACAAAGAGAAGGAAAACCAGACTAGCCTAGCAAGCGAGCTCTGTATTCCTTAAAGAAACATAAAAACCCTGATTTATGTTGAAACACACTTTTTCTTTGTCTCTGTTTTTAATCCGCTCAATGATACTATCTCCGTTTTGTCTCTTGTTTGGCTTTGGTTTTCTGTTTTTGTTTTTCCCCCTCTGCTGGTTTTGTTCCAGTGTTGGGGAGGAACTAGCTAAAAGTACTGATGATGCTAACCTGTCTAATTTGTTAACTTAGCTTTTAGTCCATGTTAGATTCACTTGTCACAATGGAAATTGAAGGTCGAGTTGAGTGAATTGCATTGTTGGATGAAGTGGAGGTTGCAGTGTATACAGTAAATTTTCATCAGTTGAATTTCCATATTTATGTCCTTTTGTAACAAATATAAATCATTTATAAATGTCTGCTTTGTTTTATAGATATTGATGAGTGCAGCATTAATCGGGGTGGCTGTAAATTCGGATGTGTGAACACTCTGGGCAGTTATGAGTGTACCTGCCCTCCTGGTTACAAACTGCACTGGAACAGGAAGGACTGTGTCGGTATGTGGACAAGAGTGCCACCTAGAGGCCATTCAGATGCCACTAAAATCTTATGGTTCAAATGCAAATACCAAATACTGCAGATTGATTCCTTATTTTGTAAATGATAGATTTGTATTAGTTTTTTTTTTTTTTTTTTTTTTTTTTTTTTTTTTTGAGATCCAATCACTTTTGATGCATATTAACATAATTCAGTGTACTTGCTTAGAGTCAAACTTACAATTTCTGCACAGAGATCGTGAAATGTACATCCAATCTGGTGGCCCCCAAAGCCACTCTTACTTGCAGTAAGATGGGGAAAAAAGAGAGCTGCTCTCTCACATGTGCATCAAAAGCACATTACCTATCAGGTACAAACCAATATCCCCAAAATTATTTAATTTAACAAGCTTGTGCAGTCAACTCTAATGCTGGTGATCAATTTTCTTTTTTTATGTTTCACAGAATCAGACAACAGCTATTCTGTCAGCTGTGGAATACCCATTCTGCGAGGTAAATCTCAGAGCAGATTAAATGCAAGCAGCATCCAGAGCTGCATAGGTAAGACCATACATACGTCCTAACACCTTCCTTATCTCATAGGCAGTTGAATCTTGGCAAGTAGGGTTTTTTCCCCTTTTTTTCACAAAAAGGGTATTCAGGTCATCACTGAGGAGTAGGTCAGTCAAGACTTGACTTGAATCTTGGCGACTAATGGTGTGCACTTTCCACAAATAGGGTAGACTTTGATGGCTAATTTGTGTTTTGTATTTTACCATAAACTAGCAAGCCTGTTACCCATTTTAGCATAGTGTTTATTATTTATCATAATTCATTCATCAAAGTTTTATTATGAAGGATTCCACATATAAACTAATAGAAAATCAAACAGATCATATATTATTAGGGCCCAAGCCACTGAGGTGCAGGGCCCTATTGATCCCCTAAGGATTAGTATTTTTTTCAATTTATATATGTTTTTTTTTTTTTTTTTTTTTTTTTTTTGACTATCCGGGGGTTTTGGGGGGCTTTAACATGCTCAAAAATTCTTGCGTGGCACAGGGACTCAATGGCGCCCCCTGGAACACAGTCAGAAAACTTGAATTAAAATATCTCATACTTGCTTGTATTTATTCATTGAAATATCTCACACATACTTGCACATATTCAAACAGCTTTACTATGTTATACTCCACCCAATGAAGTTGGCTATTCCTGTGAACTGTGGAACTCTCGTTGTAGGTTTTTTACCCGATTGTCACCAAACTCAGTGAACATGATCTCAAGACACTGGGGATGCTAAATTAAGAAGGGATTTTTTATATCTTGAACAGTTTGGCCGTGGCGAGGCGAAGTTCTGGCGAGAAATGAGAAACAGGAAGTGTCTAATAACTTCCACATACATTGTCTGATTTTGATCAAACTTCAGTGGTTTGTTCGTTGTATGATGCCAATCTAATAGATGTGACTATTAGAAATCAAAGTTATAACGCCACCAACTGGCAGCAGGAAGAGTGTCATTTTCAAAATGCTTTGAATTCAGCATCCTGTTTTACTTGTTTTGCTTTAAACTTCATCAAAATAATGTCAAAACATGGCAGATGTAAAACTGTCTTATCTTAGATATCTTAAATGCTGTTGCCATGGCAATGTGTAAAACTTTAATATTTGTTTCCTGTTTGCCATGGCAATGTGTAAAACTTTAATATTTGTGAAACTAGACACACTAATGCTCACACTTAACAGGCTTATGTCATGAAACTCGACACACATCAGCATTAATGATAATTAGAAACTGGCAAAAGCTCATAAATGGGCATGGAGCAGACACTCTATATTTAGCTACAGACACCAAACTCGGCACATATATTAAACTGCAGCTTCCAAACACTTTAAAACTTTTTACATACAGAGAACAAGTCATGCTGAGGAAACATGCTTAGTTTTATGAATTTACAAAGCTCTGTGGATAACAGAAAATTAAAAAACGGATTTCACTCTACCTCTATGCATGTTTGAGGTGTGGGTGTGTGTGTTGAGTTTGGGGGTGAGTGAGGGGCTGGGTGTGAGAGAGATAGAGAGACTTTTAAACATCTCTTTATTCACCAGAAAAAAATGAATCAGATTTTTTATTTATTTATTTTTTTGCACTACAGGTTAAGAAAGCTCTTATCCTTTTCTGTCAGTTTTTTTGGGGGGGAAAAGTACTAGAACCAGTTAATTTGTAGGGCACTGACAATATCATTTTATACAATTAGGTTAATAATTATGTTAATTACAATATAAAAAGATCTAAAGATACAAACGCGTGGAGTTATACCTTTTGTACTGCAAATAATAATTTGACTTTCATTTGATACTGACCTATGACATCCTGTGACATGACATTCATCTGAATTTTCTTATTTCTTTAAAGTGCATTATCCAAACTCTTCAAAACTTTTTACATATAGAGAACAAGTCATTCATTGGAAACATGCTTAGTTTCATAATATTTAAAATGCTCAGGGTAGTGACAGAAAATTAATGTGTTAAACAGTTCAGCTCACAAATTTTTAGAAAGCTTTTTTCTTGGCAAAAATATTTCACAAATGCTTATAGATCAATAAAATCATTAAAAAATGCTTACAAATAATTAAAGGTTTGGTAAAACTTTACAATAATGTCTCAATTGTTAACATAAAAAGTAAATGCATTAACTGATAAGAACTATCAATGAACAATATATTTTTACAGCATTTATTAATGGTTGTTGGTGTTAGTTAATCAAGATGTTCATGCTAATTCACATTGCATTAATTAATGTTAACAGACATAATAGATAAAATTAATGTTTTAGTTTTTAACTTAATATTAACTACCATTAATAAATGCTATATAATTATTGTTCATGTTAATTTATATACAGTAATTAATGGTAATAACTGAAACCTCATTGTAAAGTATTACCAAAGTTTTATATATTGTTGTGTGTGTGTGTGTGTGTGTGTGTGTGTGTTTCACAGTTTTGATGTAGCTTTCAGTGCTGTATTCCTTAAAACCAGCCTGCCAGAGAGTTACTGTAAATGCATGTACCAACTGTGCACCATTCTCCAGATGCCACCAGGGTGACGTTTGCGCTGATGGCTTGGGCCCGGCATCGATGCTTGCAGCTACATTTTAATTTGGACTCCTGTGGTTAACGATAAACATTTTCTTAATGCTAAGCCCTTCAATTTCACTAATCATTTGTTGAAAAAGACTTAATTTTCTAAGTCATTTAGGTCCTATTTTGTACCCTATTTGTTGAAAGTGCCAGCAAACAGAACCTGGAAAGCGATGAGACATTTCTTTTGAACAGCTGCAGTTGATGATTCCGAGAAACATAATGACAGATATATTGCAGCTGTCCAATTACATGATCACTTGATGCGCTTGGCAAATTAGAAACTTATTTACCATGCCTGATGTTTGTTTTGATGTCAAACTTGTTTCACATTAGGATGCCTGTCACGGCACACTATAATCTCAAATTGCTGTTCCTCATAAGTGTTCAGAGTGAGCATAAATCTAACACGAATCTGCTTTAAATGTTCACAAACAGCCCAGCTGTTTTTGTTTTTTCAATCAAGCGCGTTGCATGTAGCGAGCCAGCAGCTGTGAATTAATGTAGTTAGCTAGTAGTTGTCAGCAAGGACTTTATATGAATCATGTTGAGCTGCATGTCAAGGCCTCCTTGTTTGGTTGTAGAGACTCAGGCTCCTCCAGTGAAGCAGACGGCGTCCTTCCGGATCAAGAACGCCAAATGCCACCTGCACCCGAAGCATAAGGGGAGGGCAGAGGACAACGGCAGACAGATCGGGCCAGGTCAGAGGTCATAGGGGCCAGGAAATGAAGGGTACCATGTCATTTCGATGGTCCCTGTTGTGGAATAAGGTCATAGGACTGTTTGTTGAGGGAGCTGCATTCTCGTTTTGCTACATAGACAGCAATAATTGGGATAAGGGATAGTTTACCCAAAAATGAAAATTCTTTTATCATTTACGTTTGTTAAGGTGACAGCATTGTTTGTTATAAGGGATAGTTTACCCAAAAATGAAAATTCTTTTATCATTTACTCACACTCACATCCAAACCCATAAGACTTTGGTTAACATTCAAAATATTCCTAACATTTTTAATGAAACCTTTGAGGCTTCGAAGCAGTTCTAATATTCAGTCTTTCTAGTGCTGCAACTAACGATTATTTTGATAAAGATTAGTTGGCCGATTATATTTTTCGATTAATCGGATAAAAAGCCTTTCTTTTTTTGATAATATTATTTGGTTTATTTTATTATTAGTTTTATTTTTTTTATTGACTTTATTTTTTTTTTGACATGATGCACTTTTAAAAGTTGTGCCAACTTACTCTTTGTGTGAATAATGACTTGATTTCCAGGTGGCCAACCATGCAACAACTGCCTGGTCACGTTCGTTAACCTGAAGTGTGATTCGTCTAAGAAGGCCAAAGGTCGTCGGGCACGTAACCCATCAAGCAAAGAGGTGACGCGCATCACTCTGGAGCTGGAGGCTGAGGTCAAGCCAGGAGACGCCACTGGTGAGTCTGACATCCTCCACCTAAAATAAACCCTCTACCTACCTACAGAAAATGTAGGATGAGCGTGAAGATCATGACATTGATCTTGTTCTCCTGTAGGGAACTGTAACATGATGTGTCAAAGGCAGCGCATGGAGCAGCAGATAAAGTCGTACATTAAAGCCCTGAAAAAATCCATTAACCAGGAGCGTTTCCTCATCCGTGTGGCTGGATTGGAGTACGAGGTGGCACAGAAGGTCCCACAAGCTGGACTGAGGCAGGAGAACTGTGGACCGGGCCGAGAAAAAGACAGCGGCCGCTGTGGTAAGAACGGAAGAGTGAGTGGGGTTTGTTTTATATTAAACCCCTTCTCCACTGCAACATGATGCAAGAGAGCTATCTTTAAACAAAGTGCCAATGAACGAGAGCATCTACTAGAGATGGTCTGGGACTTGCACTGTCACAAAACAGTTGACTTGTAGGCTATTTAGTTGAGACTCTAAATTAGCGACTCATGAATAAAAGTCTTTAGGTCTACAAGGAGGAAACTTTTTTGAGATTATGATGATGCTGATACTGTTCACCCCTTTTTTCTGTGAAAATGTGTTGTTGTTTGCTTTTTATATTCCATGGCATTTTTTCCCAAGAAATACCTAGAAATTATACATTTTATATAAAGAAAATATGTGAAATATGAAATAAATTGTCCTGCAATAGGGGTCATAAAACTAACCTGCAGCATACAGAAAAATGTTGCTGGAAGAGATTTGCCTTGGAGTCTGATCGCCTAAGCTTGTCTGTTTTTTTATGCAGAATTGATGCAAAATGTGTAAAATGAACAGAAGTTATGCCATTGTTGTTCTCTGACAATGATATTTATCTGAGATTGCTTGCAAACATTTATAGAAAAGGAATTGGAAAGTACTGACAACAAATGCAATGGAAACTAAACCAATTAAAGCGAAGTTCACAATTTTCCAAGTCTTGGGTTACGAATTATAGCATTTTACATTGATCGCTAAAACCACAAGGTCTTTAGAGTCAAATTTCAAAGTTGCATCTGTCAAAAAAAAAGAAAAAAAAGAAAGAGCTCAGAATTTCAGCCTCCTCACTGCTGCCCCCTGCTGGCTGCTCTCTCTTAGTCAGATGTTTGCCTGGGTCATACTACCACGGTGAGCAGGAACGCTGCGTCCAGTGCCCACCTGGAACATTCCAGGAACGTGAAGGTCAGCTGGCCTGTGACCTTTGTCCTGGAGGAGACCGCCATGGCCCAACAGGGGCCCGCAACATCACATCATGTGCAGGTAACTAGTCTTAATCAGTGTGCCTTGTAATAGATGTAAATGTTTGCTGCACTAGGGATTTTTCTCCTAAGAGTACATTTTTAACCATTCTTGGTCATTTTTGTCTGTTTATAGGTCAATGTCCGCCTGGTTATTTCTCCAGCGATGGGTTCAAGCCCTGTCAGCTGTGCCCCGTGGGAACGTACCAGCCCGACCCAGGACGAACACTCTGTTTCCCCTGTGGAGGTGGGCTTGGTACCAAAAGAGAGGGCGCCAGCTCCTTTAATGACTGTGAGGTCAAAGGTCAGACATTTTGAGACTCTACAGTGCAGTGCATTTACATAAATCTAGACAGTGGGGACAAAATAATGTTTGGAGCAAAACATGTGCACAGTTTGTATGTTGTTTACACCAGTGTTATTTTGCCATCATTGAGATACTATTATAGGTTTTAGCAATATTTCAAATTAGTTTGAATTTTTGGTTAACATTTCAGTAATTTCGTTGTTTAGTCATTTTATTTGTTTAATATTTCTACATATTTTACTTTTTATTTAAATTTGAGTTATTTTACTATATCACATATATCATAGAATATGTTAAATTAAAATGAGAAATATTATGGGAGGAGGGTAATGAAAATTTGAATGAATCCTGCAAGGTTATTTACTAAGGGTTGTGGTAGTCAGTGCCATTATTTAACGATCAAATAAAGCATGTCTTAACCCATTCTGTGCCTATGTTTAGTAGATTACTCGCACCTAATTACCATCAACTCTGCTTGTTTGCCACCCTAAGCTAATTTTTGCAGAATTTTGTAGATTGTGTTTATAATTATCCAGCTGCATCTGTATTCTTTAATTTGCACGTTGATCAACTTCAGTTCTTTCCACTTCTATCGCACTTTAATAGAATTGCTATCTCACACTAATTTGTCCTGTTTAGTAAATCTGGGCCTCAGACTCTCGTGGTCCATGCTTCATGCTAAATCAGCCCATGTGATATTGGTGTTTGTGTGTGTAGTGTTGTGTTCTCCAGGTCACTATTATAACACCTCAGTTCATCGTTGCATCCGCTGTCCTCACGGAACCTACCAGGCTGAGTTCAGACAGAACTACTGTATTTCCTGTCCTGGAAACACCACCACAGACTTCGACGGGGCCATCAGTGTGTCTCAATGCAAGAGTGAGTCCTTTCATTCTTAAGCACAACTTCTAATCAGTCAATTAATCAGGCTAATTTGAAATCTGGAAATAAAAGCAATATCAGATCAGCAAATTGCATTTTGAGTGAGCTGATGTGTTTTATAAAGGAAAAAACATGTATTTTAGCATTAAAGGAATAAAAAGTTATCCAGGTCTAGAAATGTTCCTTTTTACCATAATGTTATCTTGTTTGTTTGTTTGTGGTGTGTTCAGATCGGGAATGTGGGGGTGAAATAGGCGAGTTCATCGGGTACATCGAGTCCCCCAACTATCCAGGAAACTACCCGGCCAATGTAGAGTGCATCTGGACGATCAACCCTCCACACAAACGCAAGATCCTGATCGTGGTTCCGGAGATCTTCCTCCCATCTGAGGATGAGTGTGGAGATGTCCTAGTAATGAGGAAGAACGGTAAGTTTTTGTTCTCTGCTAGTCTTCAGTGTCACAAGATCCTTCAGAAATCATTCTAATATGCTGATTTATTATCAATGTTGGATTCTGTGATGAATACCAAGTTTAAAAAACATTTAAAGAATGAAATCTTTTGTAATATACATTACCTTTCAAATGTTTGGGGTCAGTAATTTTTTTTTCTTTTCTTTTAAAAGAAATGTATATTTTCAGCAAGGATGTTAAATTAATAAAAAGTGATGGTAAAGACTTGTATTTCTGCTCCCGGTAGTGACGCTCTCACAGTGTTTGCGTACTGTATCACAGAGGAAGTTGAATAAATGCAGTATTTGTCAAATACATAGACGTTTCAAAAATGTTTTCATGAGCAACACAAACACTTTTTATATACTGCTTTATATACAGCACCATCAGTTCATGAATAAAGTAAAACATAAGCGTATACTACTTAAATACCAATAAAGTGTGGGTATATGCTTTTATCAGTGCTTTTTGATAAACGTCACTTAATATATATAAAAAAAAAAGCTTTTACTGTTATAAAAACACAGATTTGTGAGCATTATTGGAATTACATTGTTAGAATAAACGTGCAGCACAACATGCTTTTCATCACAGAATCTAACCAATGAGAATAAAGTGTGTCGTCATCAAGGCTCTCGCAGCTGCAGCGCCTGACCTCGGCGGCTGGTCTTGTTTTGCTCTCCTGGTACTTTGATAACAGATGTGATGGCAAGGCTGCTGCAGCGCCAATCAAAGTTGTCACTTTGTTGTAACGTGTGATGTCGGGGGTTGTTCTTGTTCAATCAAAGTCAGACAAATTTCAAAGCCTAATGATTTCTGAAGAATCATGTGACACTGAAGACTGGAGTAAAGAATGATGACAATTCTGCTTTGCATCACAGGAATAAATTTAAATATTAAAACCGTTATTTTAAATTGTAGTATTATGTAAGATTACTGTTTTTTTTTGTTTTTTCTTCCTTTCTGTATTTTGATCAAATACATATAAACATCTTTTAACATACACTGAAAACCCAAAGGACAGCAGTCTAGGTTTGATATTAGTGTAATATTAGGGTGATGAAACGTGCCATTTTCCCAGGACACGTCCTGACCAGGATTTCTATATTGACTAAAATATCCAGGGTTTTGGCTTTGGTTTCCTATTTTTATACTTATAAAGGAGATGTGATGGCAAGGCTGCTGCAGCGCCAATCAAAGTCAGACGATTTTTCTTGGTGTGTTGTATTGTTTGAATTATGGTGGTTTGTCAAAGCGATGCAAATATGTGTTCATATTAGTGTACACTTGAAGCAGCACTGAGCACACCGGTCGGTGTATGACATTAAAGTACCGCGAGAGCGATTCAAAAGCACAAGAAGCCGTCTGCTCTCTAGAGCTCTCACGGGACTTTGTCATACAACAGTTGGTCTATGCATTGCAAACAAAGCCAAAACCTGGATATTTTAGGCAATATAGAAATCCTGGCCAGGATGTGTCCTGGGAAAATGGCACGTTTGGTCACCCTATGTAATATAATATTGACTTACAGGGTGTCTGCAGTCTCTTCATGTTAGTGGTGATATTTTGCTTCTCAAAATAGGTTAGCTTTGATTTGAATGCTGACATTTTCTTTTCTTAGGGTCAGCGGCCTCTATCACCACTTATGAAACATGTCAGACGTATGAGAGACCGATTGCATTTACAGCCCGATCTCGCCGCCTCTGGATCAACTTCAAATCCAACGATGTAAACAGCGCTCGCGGATTCCAGATTCCATACGTCACTTACGATGGTACAGTCTCGAGATCAGCCCTAGTCTATACACATTTAATTTGTGTATATATATATATATATATATATATATATATATATATATATAATATATATATATATATATATAAATAATGCTACACATTCTCAGGAGAAAGATTTGTGATGGGTTTCAATTCATTCTTGACATTTTTTGTCCCTAAAGTGTGTTTTGATTTTCTTGTATTTAGAAGACTATGAGCAACTGGTTGAAGACATTGTTAGAGATGGAAGACTTTACGCCTCTGAAAACCATCAAGAAATACTTAAGGTCAGTTTTGCATTGACTGCACTGCAAAATTGACTGCATATTTTTTTTTCCAATACAAATATTTAAACATTCTTATCTTTAAGTAAAATGACTTAAGATGTGAGTCTTGTTTTCTGAATCAAAAAGCAAGTTTTTGTTTAAAACAAGAAATAATATCTGCCAATGGGTAAGAAAAATAAAGTTTCCCCCTTGAAACAAGTTTACTTTTCTGTCCCCACTTGCAAATGTATTTCTCGTTTTAAGCTCACTGAATTTCAATACTTTTGTTTTTAGAAAATAACAAATTAAAGTATCTTCAATTAAGAGTGTTTAGATATTTTTTACTGGAAAACAAGAAAAAAAAAGATTTGCAGTGTAATGAAGTCTAACTTGGGAATGAATGTGTTAAGATATTTTTTATGTGTTTTCTAAGACACAAGTCTCATTTATTACATCTCTTTATGGAAAACCCGTAATTTGCTCCAAGTGTGACTTTTGCTTAAACTGTATTTCAAGTAATATAAAGATTATTTAATCTGCTTGTTTCTATGCCCATACATGATGACACAGTTTATTCCTGGTCTTATTCCATTTAACTCCTTTTTGTTTCTCGGCAGGATAAAAAACTGATTAAAACTCTGTTCGACGTGCTGGCTCACCCAAACAATTACTACAAGTACTCAACTCGGGACTCCACAGAGATGCTCCCGCGTTCCTTCATACGCCTCATCCACAGCAAAGTCTCCGCCTTCCTGCGTCCGTACAAATAGTCAAAAGCGCCATCCGCCTCCACACACCTCCTGTCACCTGGCCTCGAGTCAATAGGATCCTACACACACATTTAAAGGAAATACACACACACTTACATTTTCAACGGCACACACACAACCACACTATGCAGATGTTTCACTTTACCTTTTTCTTTTCTTTTTCTTGTCAGTCATCTCTGAGGGGAAAAAAGCTTCTGTGTAGTCTACATGTAACGCAGTCATATCGAGCCAAACCGAAGCGTTTCTTTTCTCTACGTGTCAGTCAACGTTCTGTGTGTCGATGTTTTTTGTTTGGTGGTTTGCACGCTCAGTCCTGAGGCGTCCCGTAGAGGAAGATGATGGTTTGGGTGGTTCCCACCCCACCCCCCTTAAGAGCGACATGTGAGTTTAAACACACCTGATTGTGTTGTACAGACTAAAGAAAGTTGTAGCATGTTAAAGAGAAGAAAACCTATTTATCGAACTGGAGCTAGCTGTGATCGTGCTTTAAAAATAGGCTTTTTTCCCAAGTTCCAGCTCTCGTAAACTCGTAGTTCTCAGAATAAATGTACAATCTTTTGTATATCTGTACTTTTAGTGTGCTCTTGGTAAGATCTAATTCATATCAAGCATTTCACAATGTTAAAGCATTATATTTGAGCTCCTAGAGCATACATATAATCTCTAAAGGTCATGCTGTTAAAACAGTAATGTTTTATTAAGGTCTAGCTGTTCGGATTGTATTATTGTCAACTGCATATTCGTAAATTTCCTAATATTCAAGTTAATTTAACATAAGAGGCATAAGAGATATGTGGGTTATTGGAAAGGCTTGTGTGATGAAAAGGTCAGTTGGTATTGTAACAACTGTTAACACTCAGTTCTGTGAAGGTTTTTTGCAGGACATGCAATTGCTGCTTCTTCAGAAACGTCACTTTAAGCCTTCGGTTTTAACAAATGCGATTCAATAAATTTCCTACAGAGAAGAGCAGTCGAGAGGCCCAACTCTTTCACAGGTTGGAAGTAATGTTTTCATAATGCAGACACGAATCACTGATAAACGTAAACCACAGGTTGGATGGACTTGAGTAAAATAAAAATAAAATACGGCTCTGCTCCACATTTCAGGATGAAAGGACAGTGTTTTGAGATTTTGCACATTACGTAAGGACCCAAAGAGAAACAGCTTACGGGTTACAGGTGTTGGGTTTCACCGGATCGTTGTGAGAAGTGCCTGAAGTGCAAAAATTGTCGGGATAAACCTGTGGATGTGGACATTCATGAGTGTTTCTTGTATTAATTATGAACCCGTTAGTATTCCTCACAAATGTGTTTTTAGGTAAAGGCCTTCACATAAAGTAAGAAAAGAACGAGGAGGTCAAACCATACCCAGTTTTGATATGTAAACAGAAAAGGACTGGTCAAAATGGTAGTTTACTGTTCTCTTTTTTTGTATATTGTAAATATGAAATAAACGTAGAATAATTGGAGCCTGAGAGATAAGTCCAAACACAAGTTGTTCTCCCGACCTTGTATTTACCGTTGTGCTATCCTCATGTTCAAGGCTGATGCAAAAGAGGGTCTATTCGAACTTTAAACATTATCACCAGATACATACTCTATGCAAGTATGCAAACGCTTGGCCAGTGTGTTGCAAGCACATGGTCCCAGTTGTACATAAACATGCACTCTTGCATTCATGCTGTCTTTGGGCCTTAAAGTGTTAGTTCGCCCAAAAATTTAAATTAGTCCATTATTCACTCACCCTCAAGCCATCCTAGGCATATATGGCTTCCTTTTTTCAGATGAATCCAATCGGATTTATATTAAAAATTGTCTTTGATCTTCCAAGCTTTATAATGGCAGTCAGTGCGTGTTGCATGCATCAGTCCAAAAGAAGTGAAATAAAGTGCATCCAGCTGTAATAAAAAAAAGTGTCTCACATGGCTCCGGGGAGTGATCAAAGGCCTCCTATAGTGAATCGATGCGTTTTTGTAAGAAAGATATCCCTATTCAAAATATAATAATCACTTTAATCTAGCTTGCGCCAACAGTTGTACACAGAAGCAGTTCCGGGAGCTGTTTATTTACAAGAGCAAAGGAAGCAAAGTTTCCTTACTTTAGTAAAGGAAAACCAGTCTCCTATGAGCTTATATCAAAATCCTCCGAAATCCTTGTTTTGTACTTCTAATTAGTGACCGTTGTTTTGTTTTGATCACTCCCCTGCGCTTCCGCATTCGTCACTTTTGAGTGGTGCATGCGCAAAGCCATTGTCCTACGTCATCCACCCGGTGCTGCTTCCGTGTACTGTGAGCACAAACTAGATTAAAGCGATTATTGCATTTTAAATATGGATATGTTTCTTTAAAACTGCATTGATTCGCTATAGGAGGCCTTTGTTCACCTCCTGGAGTCATGTGAGAGACTTTTTTTTTATTATGGATGGATGCGCTTTATTTTACTTCTTTTGGACTGATGCACAGCAACACCCACTGACTGCCATTAAAAAGCTTGGAAGATCAAAGATTAATATAAATCCAATTGGATTCATCTGAAAGAAGAAAGTCATATTCACCTAGGATGCTTTGAGAGTGAGTAATTCATGGGCAAATTTTATTTTTTTGGATGAACTAACACTTTAAGGGGGGCGATAGTTACTTTTTGAAATAATAAAAAAAAAAACAGAAAGCTTGCTTTATATACATCAACTTTGATTTGCTCAATGAGATTCTCTCAGTAGTTATCCTAAAAGACAAATCTCACTGTAGTTTACGCTAATGCAGTGCTCAGAATGCAACATAGAACTTGCACATTTCAGAAAACAGTTTATTATTAATTAATTAAAACAATTAATTAAAACAAGCTAAAAATGTTTGCATTTACATACTTGTGTAGAATGTTTTGGGACTATTTCTGTGCTGAAAAAAAAAGAAAAGAAAAAAAAAGACAGTTTTGTGGTATTGACTTCGCTGGCTCCACATGGGGTCAAATGCATTTAACTGTAACCTTTGCGTTTAATCCAAACTTCTTTTTTTAATTAAAGTTAATCCATCTACAGACACACATGGTTGTTCCACCCAAGTTTTTTGTAATGGACCGAAAATATTAACCCTGAAGCCTATATCATAAAATCCAGAACTAAAGAGAATGGAATGTGTGTGATATTTGCAAAGGTTATCTTATGAAGCAGTTATTGACTTTTTAGGTATTTTGTACATTTGTCAGCCATTACATGGGTCACTAATATAATTGTTTAAATGTATAAATATGGTAGTATAGAAAGAAAAAGAAAAAGGAAGAAAAAAATAAAAGCTTGGATTAACCCAAGAAGAAGTGAAATGTCAATATTGCCCCACTCACAGAAACGAAAACTCACCGTCTATTACTAAACATGTCATGTGTTGCAGCACTGCAAGTTGGATATTTCAGTAAAAAAAAAAAAGGATGGGTCATATGTGAAATAGCCACGAAATGAAAAGTTTGTGGCAAAGTAGTCAATGTTTTGTTGAATGTTCACTAAAAGAAATGCAGAGTATTAGCTACTCTAACTAGTCAGTGTCATTGGCGGTCTGTGACTGCTGCTTTATTTTTATAATTTCCCTTTTGTCTTTGCTCTGCCAGACCCATTTTAAACAATGTTAAATTTTTTGATAAATAATCCATGTTGCCGTTTTATTATTATTATTATTATTTTATTATTATTTTTTTTCATTTGTCTTTTCCCCATTTTTCTTTTTCAAAGTGTCTTTTTGTTGGAGAAAAAAAATACTTTGCCACAATGTTTCATGGAATGGGAAATGGTATTTGCACTTGAAATTTGTTTATGCTCATGTAAAAATGTCTGGATTTTGTATTGTCTTTTTAAATGAAAGAAATTGGTGTTCTTAAAGTTGTCTATTTTGATTTCTTTATATGTATACAGAAAAGAAGTCACCAGAACACAGAAGCAAAAAAATATAAGATTTAAATAAAGGTAAACAACAACAACAACAATAATAGTAGTAAATAATAAAAGTCTCCACAATGCAGTAGAGTACATAAATATTGTCACCTATACAGTAGCTAAACTTATTCCTTCATTATTTCAGAATATTTTATTTTTGCGTTAATCTTTTTATCCAGATTTATACACCTGGGGAAAAAAAAAAAGTATTTGTTTTTATTTATCATACTAATATTAAATATGACTATAACATATATTTATTATGATTTATAATTTTACATTTTACAAGGTTGTTGTTATAGGCACAGCAGTGTACTCGCCTGCAATCTCATCAGCAGTGATTAGCTAAACAGAATAGCATAGCCTCGAGGATAATTGTAAAAATAATTCATAAAGTAGTCACCAAAGTAAAATATTAAGGACATAAATTAATACACATTTTTTACTAAGCAAATTCATTAAGAATAGATCACCCGAAAATAACATCACATTTCGGTCATAAACTATGGCCGACTTTCTTCCGTGGATTGTTTACAATCACTTCGCATGCCATTAAAAGTAATATCAAATCAAGAACTCAATTCCATGAGATTAAGCATTAAAACCGTTCTATCATACCTCAAAATAAGTTTTTGTAGAAAATGCCTCAGACGACCTCTGCTGTTCCCGCTTTTTCTCATAGATATGTACAGGTGCTGGTCATATAATTAGAATATCATCAAAAAGTTGATTTCACTAATTCCATTCAAAAAGTGAAACTTGTATATTATATTCGTTCATTACACACAGACTGATATGTTTCAAATGTTTATTTCTTTTAATTTTGATGATTATAACTGACAAGTAAGGAAAATCCCAAATTCAGTATCTCAGAAAATTAGAATATTACTTAAGACCAATACAAAGGAAGGATTTTTAGAAATCTTGGCCAACTGAAAAGTATGAACATGAAAAGTATGAGCATGTACAGCACTCAATACTTAGTTGGGGCTCCTTCTGCACTCTTGGTTCTGGCATATCGCATCTTCCTCTTCACAATACCCCATACATTTTCTATGGGGTTAAGGTCAGGCGAGTTTGCTGGCCAATTAAGAACAGGGATGGTCCTTAAACCAGGTACTGGTAGCTTTGGCACTGTGTGCAGGTGCCAAGTCCTGTTGAAAAATGAAATCTGCATCTCCATAAAGTTGGTCAGCAGCAGGAAGCATGAAGTGCTCTAAAACTTCCTTGTATACGGCTGCGTTGACCTTGGACCTCAGAAAACACAGTGGACCAACACCAGCTGATGACATAGCACCCCAAACCATCACTGACTGTGGAAACTTTACACTGGACCTCAAGCAACGTGGATTGTGTGCCTCTCCTCTCTTCCTCCAGACTCTGAGATCCTGATTTCCAAAGGAAATGTAAAATTTACTTTCATCAGAGAACATAACTTTGGACCACTCGGCAGCAGTCCAGTCCTTTTTGTCTTTAGCCCAGGCGAGACGCTTCTGATGCTGTCTGTTGTTCAAGAGTGGCTTGACACAAGGAATGCAACAGCTGAAACCCATGTCTCGCATACGTCTGTGCGTAGTGGTTCTTGAAGCACTGACTCCAGCTGCAGTCCACTCTTTGTGAATCTCCCCCACATTTTTGAATGGGTTTTGTTTCACAATCTTCTCCAGGGTGCGGTTATCCATATTGCTTGTACACTTTTTTTCTATCACATCTTTTCCTTCCCTTCGCATCTCTGTTAATGTGCTTGGACACAGAGCCCTGTTAACAGCCAGCCTCTTTTGCAATGACCTTTTGTGTCTTGCCCTCCTTGTGCAAGGTATCAATGGTCGTCTTTTGGACAACTGTCAAGTCAGCAGTCTTCCCCATGATGAGTTTTGATGAGATTTTGAGTTAATTAGCTGATTAGAGAGTGGCACCAGGTGTCTTCAATATTGAACCTTTTCACAATATTCTAATTTTCTGAGATACTGAATTTGGGATTTTCCTTAGTTGTCAGTTATAAACATCAAAATTAAAAGAAATAAACATTTGAAATATATCAGTCTGTGTGTAACGAATTAATATAATATACAAGTTTCACTTTTTGAAAGGAATTAGTGAAATCAACTTTTTGATGATATTCTAATTATATGACCAGCACCTGTATACATATCGACATATATCTTCTTCCACTCAGAACTGAACTGCGTGTGTGTGAAGAGTCGATGTGCCCCACCCCCAAACAGTTCTTGTTTTTCCATTTCTAACCCTAAACATATGCATATTTTAATGGAATTTAAATACTGAAACATTCAAACGCTAACCACTTTAAATTTTTATTATAAGAGTTTAGGGTAAAGCACACAATTTATCACAGAAGAAATAGCCATACAGTATATATGATTTTTTTTTCTTTTCTTTTGGTAACATTAGGCTAGTTGCTTACTGCCAAGCTTTTCTGGTCTCATTCTCTCTCTCTTTTTTTTTTTTTTTTTTTTACAATTAATGTTCTTTGTCTTTTTCATATATATATATATATATATATATACACACACACACACATTACAGCATTACAGATATTATTATAGCTTGTTTTAGAGTAACAGAAAATATTAATATAAAATACTAATTGTAAAAAATAAAATAAAAATCAAGAGTGCTACTTTTGCAACAATAAATAGTCAAAGTAAACACTAAATAGTGTTCTGCTCATTTTAATAAAATACAGTGAACAGAAATAAGCTTAATTATGACTTTGAGACAGCCAGCTGTATTGTTTCTTTCAGTTGAATATATGTTTGTTGCATCGCTCCATGTGCAGATTTCTACACACATTTTGGAAGTTTCGGAATCCATTGCCCATCTGGACCACAGGTGACAAAACTCTCCCCTATAAGCCTTGAACCAGGATTGCAGGCGAATGTCACTGTGTTCCCGAATTTATAGACCGCCCTAAAGCCCCTCATTCTTGATCCTCCTGGCACATGTGGGTTAGGACACATAATGTCTAAAAAGCACAAAAAATTGTGTCAATTCATTTATGCATTCATGTCTGACAATTAATTAAAGAGAAGTTTTTTTATGCATTCATGTCTGACAATTAATTAAAGAGAACATACTAAATGTAAATTTTGTATATGCGTGACCTTTTTGCAAACACAGGTCTTTGCACACAGCCAGGTGCCGGTCTTGGTGCAGTAAATCTCTCTCTCACCGATCAAAGCTCCAGTACGGCAGTGATAGGACATCACGTGACCGAAGGGAACATGGTCATATATGGGGTCAAGTATCTCAGTACCCTTGACCTCTGGAGGTGGAGGACAGTGCACAGCTGAAAAACACACATATATCATCCATCTATGAGACAGATGTAAGCTGCAGTGTCTGTGTACAGCAGCAAGCTAAATCCATAGGCATTTGGTTTGCAATATTTGAAATCAAGCTATACAACATCAACAAAAACATGAAAGAAATCTCAGAAAACAGTCATACGTTCACAAACAGGGCTCCTTCCGTCCCAGCCTCCGTCCCTGCAGATCTGCACTTTTGAGCCAATCAGCTCATACCTAATGAGAGCCATTAAAAAAAAAAAATGGATTGATGTCTAATAACATAACACCAGCATCTCGGCTTTTGGCATTTTAAAAAATAGGAGTTTCACAGTGATGCCATAGAAGAACCATTTTGGTTCCCCAAACCAAACAACTCCAGTCCATCGATTAATATCTTGTGAAGTGAAAAGGTGCATGTTTGTAAGAAACAAATCCATCAAGACACAGCTTTTGACTTCTCAAGACATTAACTGATGGACTGGAGTGGTGTGGATTATTGTGATGTTTTTATCAGCTGTTTGGACTCTCATTCTGACGGCACCCATTCACTGCAGAGGATCCATTGGTGAGCAAGTGATGCAATGCTACATTTCTCCAAATCTGATGAAGAAACAAACTCATCTACAACTAAAAACAGAACTGAGAATGCACTTATAGTATTATAACGGCGGCTGTATCTCACCCTTCTTCACAGACGGCTGTAGCCGAATCTCCAAACAAAATGCCTGTGTACTCAAAATGGCCATTGGAAATCTCTCCAGCAGATCCACATTTCTTCCCTTTTGATATAAACAAATTGTTAGATTCTTCCAACACATCAAAAAAGCCATGACCAGCATAAATCCAACAAGTGTTATTTTATCAAAGATTACTGAATAAAAAACGACTGCTTCACATCATCATCTTGTAATGTTAATAACCTTGAAAAGCAGACATTCTCTCTTATCTTTAACTCTAGAAGACAAACATCCCTTAAAAGATTAAACAAATGATTTTCTTCCTCAGTACTTGTCTTGGTTTCCAGTACAAATATCTACACTGTGTTCCAAGTGATTATGCACATGCCATTTTTGTTTGTTTTTCCAAATCAGTCAATATGATTAAGGATTCATTTTATCCTCAGCTATTATTTTACAATGAGAATGTTATTACCTGTGAAAGAACTGATAATGTCAACAGTCATTCAGTGGGTTTACTGGGTTATAATTATAATATAATATAATTAATAATATAATAATATAACTCCAAACAGAAATCTTTCTTATGTGCTGCATGGACAGATCATTTTTTCTGAGAAAAAAAAAAAAAAAAACCTTTCACCAACCATCCAGAACTCCATCCATCTGGAGCATCAAGTGTAAAAATAGATTAAGTTTGAACATTGATAAAGTTTCTCTTTGTGGGTTTTGGTTAGGGGTGGTCAAACTGCAGCTCAATCCTCTGAAGTATCAGCATCGAGAGGTTCTTGGGACTCCAGAGACGCCAGCAGCTTCAAATACCTGTTTGCTGTTCAACAGTGGCTTTTTTTATAGCTGCCCTTTTGAATCACTCAAAAATCTTTTGACAGTTCGATGATCTTTTTTCAGTTATCTTAAAACATGAGAAATAAAAAAAACTAAAACCTGAGTATTTATTTTAATGAGATCCTACTGATATGTTACTTGCATAATAATTTGGAACACGGTGTAAACATTCTTAAATCAAGATACATTTACTTGAGAAGCAAAATAACTTTATATTAAGTATTTTTTTCTGAAAAAATCATTAAAATACTTGACAAATTTCTAATTAAATTACATTTATCATTCTGACCACATTTGCAGAATATAATTTTTTCTTGTTCTAAGCAAAAAGTCACTTAAATTTGATTTTTTTTTTTTTTTTTAGAAAACAAGACCTAATATCTTAATTATAAGTAAATATATCTTGATTCCAGAATTCTTTTGTACTGAAAAACAAGATAAAAATACTGAGAAAGAAATCGTTTTTTTTTGCAGTGCAAGCATTGCAAGAGCAAGAAAAATAACATAAAACTAGGTAATATAATAAAAATGAATAAATGATGAAATTATATGTGACCCTAGACCACAAAAGCAGTCAAATACACTGTATGGGTCAAAATTATCAATTTTTCTTTTATGCCAAAAATCATTAGAATATTAAGTAAAGATCATGTTCCATCAAGATATTTTGTAAATTTCCAACCGTGAATATCAAAACAAAATTTTTTGATTAGTAATATGCGTTGCTAAGAACATCATTTGGACAAGTTTAGAGGTGATTTTCTCAACATTTTGATTTGTTTGCACACTCAGATTCCAGATTTTCAAATAGTGGTATCTCAGCCAAATATTTATTCAGCTTTCAGATGATGTACACTGCTCAAAAAAATTAAAGGAACACTTTGAAAACACATCAGATCTCAATGGGGAAAAATATCATGCAGGATATCTATACTGATATGGACTGGGTAATTTGTTAGGAATGAAAAGATGCCACATTGTTTAATGGAAATGAAAATTATCAACCTACAGAGGGCTGAATTCAAAGACACTCAAAATTAAAGTGAAAAAGGATGCAGCAGGCTAGTCCATTAAGCTGAAATTTCATTGCAGCAACTCAAAATGGTACTCAGTTGTTTGTATGGCCCCCACGTGCTTGTATGCATGCCTGACAATGTCAGGGCACACTCCTAATGAGACGAAGGATGGTGTCCTGGGGTATTCCCTCCCAGATCTGGACATGGGCATCACTGAGCTGCTGGACAGTCTGAAGTGCAACCTGGCGACGTCAGATGGACCGAAAAATAATGTCCCAGAGGTGTTCTATTGGATTTAGTTCAGGCGAGCGTGGGGGACATTCAATGGTATCAATTACTTCATCCTCCTGGAACTGACTGCATACTCTCGCCACATGAGTCTGGGCATTGTCGTGCACCAGGAGGAACCCAGACCCCACTGCACCAGCGTACGGTCTGACAACGGGTCCAAGGATTCCATCCCGATACCTAATGGCAGTAAGTGTGCCATTGTCTAGCCTGTAGAGGTCTCTGTGTTCCTCTATGGATATGCCTTCCCAGACCATCACTGACCCACCACCAAACCGGTCATGCTGAACAATGTTACAGGCAGCATAACATTCTCCACTGCTTTTCCAGACCCTTTTACATCTGTCACACGTGCTCAGGGTGAACCTGCTCTCATCTGTGAAAAGCACAGAGCGCCAGAGGCGGACCTGCAATTCTGGTGTTCAATTGCTGCCCTCAAGCTACACACCAAGGAGAAGATCAGGCCCTCAGGTCATGAAGTCTGCTGATGTTTTCTAGAGGCATTCACACCTTCTATCCTGTTCCTCCTTGCACACCAAGGAGCAGATACAGGTCCTGCTGATGGGTTTAAGGAGTCTACTGCCCACCAGCTCTTCTGTAACTGCCTGTCTCCTGGAATCTCCTACATGCTCTTGAGACTGTGATGGGAGACACAGCAAACCTTCTGGCAATGACACATATTGATGCGCCATCCTGGAGGAGTTGGACTGCCTGTGCAACCTTTGTAGGGTCCAGGTATCGCCTCATGCTACCAGTAGTGACACTGATCCTAGCCAAATGCAAAACTAGTGAAAAACAATCAGAAAAGATGAGTAGGGAGAAAAATATCAGTGGCCTCCACCTGTAAAACCATTCCTGTTTTGGGGGTTTTCTATGGTTGCCCATCTAGTGCACCTGTTGTTAATTTTATTAACACTAAAGCAGCTGAAATGTATTAACAACCCCCTCTGCTACGTAACTGATCAGATCAATATCCCAGAAGTTTAATTTACTTGATGCTATACTCTGATTAAAAAGTGTTCCTTTAATTTTTATGAGCAGTGTATAAATCTCAATTTCGAAAAATTGATCATTATGACTGGTTTTGTGGTCCAGGGTCACATATGTGATAAATTAATATATTATTCAATGCATTACATAATTTAATGATTACTAAATAAAATAAAAGGAAACACCACAAATGTATGGTTGCTCTCTCTGCAACTAATAATCCTTAGATTCTTCAATTTAGAAAGTGGGAGCAAATGAAGTTAAAAGTCCACTGGCGTACTTTCACATTGGAGCTGCAGCTTTGTCCACTGGCCGTTCTGGCAGCGTATAATGGTACTTCCTCTGACCCGCCCGTATCCTATACTGCATTTGTAGCGAATGTAAGCACCAGACCGATACTCTTTCAGCCTGGAGGACCCATCTCTGGGGAAAGCATGAGGGTATAATGGAGCTGGACCACATTTATCTGTGAGAGAGCCAAGCTGTATTCAGTATGAAAAAAAACCATATTTATTTCTAAGACTATATATACATACACAGAGACTTTTAATGTACCTGTAATCCTTTTCATGCGACACTCAGGAAAGGCCTGCCATTGGCCGTCTGGTCCACACATGACCTGTGCTGGGCCAATCAGATCAAAGCCCTCACTACAGGTGATGTCTACAGAGTCTTTGGGTTTGTACACCTTAGATCCAGGTTGTATCCTCCCGTTTGCCACAGCAGGTGCTGAACAGGTGATCACTGATAATGAACAGGAGTAGAAGATATTCTTATAGCTTTTATTTGTAGTTTATTTGTCTTAATGTGACATTCAAGGTTTTAAAGTTCCAATTTGAAGGGTTCATGAATTTGTATAGGAACATGTTCTTCTTCATCAGGATGAAATGTTGAAGGTGTTCATGTTACCAGACTAGCATTATTCATTCACAATATTGAAGATTATCAGCTTTCATGTGATACGATGATTCAGAAAACATCATCTGTACTTACAATGAAACTTTGGCTCCTTTTGGGTGCCATTTTGAGAGATTGAAGTAAAGTGCATTTAAAAAGATCCGTTTTAAGAAGGTATGCATGATATTATCGGACCGATATTGGAATCGGCCAATAATGGCTTTAAATGTACATATCGGCATCAGCCCGATATGAAAAATGATGCCGATATGCAGGGCCATCCTTAGGGGGGTGCAACCGGTGCGGTCACACTGGGCCCCGTGCTTGAGGGGGACCCGCGGCAAACGTACATCCCCAACCAGCCCAAACCCCCCCCACCCAGAACGCGATCGCGAATGGACCGAGGGGGGCCCCGCTCCCTACCTCGCACCAGGCCCCGCGTCAGCTAAGGACAGCCCTGCCGATATGTCTTGCCGATAAGAGGAATACATTAACTCGTTGGTGCTCAGGGTGTGCTAGCAATTAGATCACGTCAGCATTGTGGCTCATTCTTGAAGAAAAGTTTTGCCTGAATGGTGATTGGATTCACTGTTTTGGATTGCTGCATTTAAACTGAAAATGCATGTACATAATGACGTGTTTGGTGTATGATAGAGTAAACAGTAATAGCACGTGCAGCGGCAGCCTCCCCCGAGTCCTAATGCCCGCTCAGGAAGGAGTTTTAATTCCGTTTTAATAACTGACAACTAAGGAAAATCCCAAATTTTAATGTACCTGTAATCCTTTTCAGGCGACACTCAGGCAAGGCCTGCCATTGGCCGTCTGGTCCACACATAACCTGTGCTGGGCCAATCAGATCAAAGCCCTCACTACAGGTGATGTCTACAGAGTCTTTGGGTTTGTACACCCTAGATCCAGGTTGTATCCTCCCATTTGCCACAGCAGGTGCTGAACAGGTGATCACTGATAATGAACAGGAGTAGAAGATATTCTTATAGCTTTTATTTGTAGTGAAAAACACAATTAGCATTCATATGCATGCATGCAGGCATTCTTATCTTAAGCATGTGTCTTTATGTGACATTTAAGATTTTAAAGTTCCAATTTGGAAGGTTCATGAATTTGATTGGGAACATGTTTCCATTTCATCAGGATTAAATTTTGAAGGTGTTAATGTTATCAGGTTAAAATGACTTGGAAAATTCACAACTTTGTAGATGATCAACTTTTGTGTGTTACAGATCCGATGAATCCTTCATTGCAGGTGACAGATATGGACTCTCTCAGCATGTAATTAGAATTCTGCTCTATCACTGTCCTGTTTTTTCCCAAATTAGGAGGGCAACATGTCTTGAGAATAGCAACTCTTGACAGCAAAAACGGAACTATTGAGGTCATCAGCAAAGGTGGGGGGGGGGGGTTCGTGACTGTCCCATAGACTGCCAAATAAATAACACTGTCAGTGTTATGAAGTGGCGACAATACTTTTTGTACTTAATCCAACAATTCTTCTCCTCTGTGTCACTCCACATCAGTGTAGTGCAATTTTGGAGAACATCCGCTGAACACAAGCAGCGTACACTCTTCTGTGTCAGCTGCGCCACACGGATGCGCTGTTTTCTTTCAAATCAAACCATAAATTCATGCAGAAAACGTATCCTTGTGGCGCGGCTGACACAGAGGAGCATACGCTGCCTGCGTTCAGCTCATATTCTCCTAAATGGCGCTATGGTGATGCGGAGAGACAGAGATTGTTGAATAAAGTCGTTATTTTTGTTTTCTTCACGTACAAAAAGTATTCTCATCGCTTCATAACGTACGGTTGAACCACTTATGACAGATGGACTATTCTGACGATGTCTTTTATACTTTTCTGGACCTTGACAGTGTATTTAACTTCGCAGTCTATGGGAAAGTTACAAGCCTCCCGGTTTTCATCCTAAATATCTTAAATTGATGAACAAAGCTTTTACGGGTGGGGGTAAGTGATTAATGACAAAATTTTCATTTTGGGGTGGATTAACCCTTTTACTCTTTGTATCTGTTGAAATGCATCATTGGAGGAAGAAGTGGAGTTGAAATCAGGTTCAGACTAAGCATTCAAACCAAGTGTGAAAACAGCATAAAATACCTTTTGAGCACACAGGTAAATCTTGCCATTGGCCGTCTCTTCCACATGTGACCTGTGGCAAGCCAATCAGATCAAATCCCTCACTGCAGATGATGTTAACAGTGTCTTGGGGTGCGTACTGTGTCCTTTCTCCAGGATTTATCAGTCTGTTTGCCACAGCAGGTGCAGAACAGATGATCTTTGACACTAAACCAGAAGGGGGGAAAAAAACAACCGATTGTGCCAAAATCATGACTTCTGGCGATCAGTTACAAGAATCCTACACAAGAGGGCAACATTTAGCTGCAGAGCCAGTTTGTTTTCTACAAATCTTGGAAAAGTACCTTTAGAGGGATTTACCGCCATACAATCCTCTTACATCTAATACACTGTAAGAGTCTGTTGAAACGGCTGCTGCATTACACTTTTTCACAGCATTTTGTATTCTGAGGAGCGTGACCGTTAGAAACTTTGGAGTGTTAAAATAAAACTAAGGTAAATCTTTGTGATGATTTTAACATGACAAAGGGTTAAACTCACCCTCACAGATGGGGTCCGTCCCATTCCAACCTTTTTCTGTGCACATACGGACTCCTTCTCCTCTCAAAATATATCTGCATGAGAAAACAATATTAATGAGCTAAAAAGACATTAACATCATGAAAGGGAAACATTATTGGCCTGCTTTAGTAAACCGTTAAGTAGAGGGAGATCTAGAACAATCTATGGATGCTGAACCAAGTCAAAAACATTTATTCTACCTTTTCTATTTATTATCAATGAACCATGTTTTCACCAATTTATGGACTGCAGACTTAAAAAACAAGAAAAAAAGATTCAAATACCCTTCATTACACACAGCAATGGCTTTATCACCCAATGATCGCCCTTCTTGATCGTATCGCCCGTTCTCTATGTCACCAAGCGCATTGCACTTCTTCTCTGAGAGAATAAATGAGAAAATATGAAAATGTGGAGTACAATGAATCAATAAAAGAGATATTTTCGAGACAGATAAACAGATGTATCTTACTTTGGCATTCCATGTTCAAGGTTTTCCATTTTTTTTGGTGAAAATGTTGTGTTGTTCTTCTTGCTAATGGTTCGTAACCCGGGGCACATATATACAACACTATTTCTCCATGATTGAACTCTACTCTTTGGAGATATTTTCTGAGCAGCTGCTTGTCAGGATATTTGGTTGGTTTGCCACATCGAGAGGGAACAAATCTTTGAGACACTGAAATAGACAGTTTCAACAACAAAAATAACGGTGAACAAGAATGCATTTATATTATTTTCTTAAACAGCTTTGTTCATTATTATGCATGTTGGCGGTCAAACTTAAAATAACATACACTTGCTATTAAATCACTTCAGGAATTATCAATATGATGGTCTGTGAAAAGGATAATAATCCATATGAAGTGTTTTGAATGTAAACTGTGCAGTCTCTATGACCTGTAACTTCAAGATATTATGCAATGTATGAAATCTATTTTAAACGTGTGGTTAAAGAAAAAAAAATCTCTAAGGTATGCACAAGAAACCAACTCAACCTACTAGGTTTATAGCTATGAACTTGATGTTTAACGTTATGCCTATATGAATCCACAGCATGCATTTTGTATCATCCAGTAGCACTGAATATTGTATAAATGGCTTAAAAATACACTTGAATTAAATGACCCAGCCTGTCAGTTTACTGGTGCCCATCAAACTAGACATCAGGCTGGTTAGAGTTATTTAAACACATAACCAGTAAAATGAATGGTCTTTGAATCAAACATTATATGTGTAAATATTTTCACTTAGGCTATAAAGTGGCTGGAATAGCGGAGCTGCGTCAGATGAAGACGCGACGCGCCACGTCAAGTGTTTGTTGATTATACTGTACGATCCAGTTTCGTCGCCTAGACATTTAATGCTAAATTTAAAAGTTACTCACCGGCAAAGTGCACAAACACAAGTATGAGTATGCTGCTCCAAACAAGCGCCATATTCACGGACAACTTAAGAACTGAAGGAGTCTGTCACCAAAACAAATACTTATAATAGAAGCCCACTGTCGATATGAGCTCCGCCTGCCTTCATTTCAGTATATATATAGACCTACACACACACACACACACACACACACACAATTAATTAGTTCAGAATGCATTATACGTTATATAGAGGGTTCATAGAAAATGTAAACATAGAAAACAGAAATGTTTGATTTTATTTCTTTTAAATACTTTGTTTTTTCTTTGATAGCAGTCACTACTGTAGTTCAGAGCTGGTAAAGGTTTTGTAACATATCATTAAAGCAAGCTCATACATGCTTCTTTAATGTCTGTAAGATTTTCCACAGTGAATTATCGCTCCTTCATACTCCAAGTCATACACTGTATCTTCATAGACGAGGTGTTACAATAATACTAGGACAAAATGAGAGCAACTTGATCAAAACTGTCAATATATGGGTTTAAAACAATAAAAGGAAGTTTTACTTGCAACAGCCTAAACATTTATGTTATCGTTTGTCATTGAGACACTTTGGATTCACAGATGTGATCTTGGCGCTACAGAAGATTTTTCATGGAGAGAAGTCCTAACAGAAGCACAAAATATTTCCAGTCTACACAAAACCTCTGATATGACTAGTATTATAACAATAATCTCTGCAATAAAGATAAGGCAAGCAGGCATCTGAGGTCAGGCCAGTAAGACGGGTCAAAACACTCACACTAAACCTTAAGAAAGACAAACGTTGTTCCATCTGTTGCGGGTGGAGTGCCATTTAAATACATGATGTCACAGTTTCTGTCTTTCATCCCTGACCGATCCTTTCCATCCTCATGTTTTGAGGAACATACTGTGGAGACGACATGTGCCACAACTTTCAAGTTCAACTTCAAGTTCAAGTGCATACAGTGGAACGAAATGTCCTGCATCACAGGACCATGGTGCTACATAAATACAGACATACAACAATGAAGTAAAACATTATAAACCTACACACAACTAACATACTGACAGATTGTGACTTTACATATACTATATATAAAAGTTTACCTGTACATAAACTAAAAAATACAAACTATACGAATGCTTCACATAATACTGTACATGTGCAAAGAGAAACATCGTAAGTCAAGCAGCTGGCTGGGAGCAGTGCACGATGATTTGTAGTGCATGAGCATGTAAACATACACATATTACTGAGTCTTTTGTGGGATTATGTACATACAGCAGTGTCTAGTGTGCATAGAGGAGATCGTTACTACAGGTGGTTTTTACAGGCCCACTCACCTGTGTGTAGCACACTTCGAATTGCACAAAAATAGAAAGTTTCAGACAGTTTTTCTGTGATGTGGTAAGGTTGGGGGGGTTTGGGGGGGTGGAGGAGGGGAGATGGTCCATGTTTCAGGAGGCAGGGGTTTGTGTGGGGTTTCAGAGGAGGGCGGGGTGATTTGAGTTCAGGCCTCTCACAGCCTGGGGGGGAAAAAGCTTTTGAGCAGTTTGGCGGAGTGGGCTCTGATGCTCCGGTAACATCCTCCTGATGGTAGGAGCTGGAAGAGACTGTGGGAGGGATGGGTGGGGTCCTTCAAGATACTGTTGGGTTTGCTGGAGCATCGTGTGAGGAAAATATCCAGGACGGAGGGGAGAGGGGCACCGATGACCTTTGCAGCTGTGTTCACTGTCCGCTGGAGGGTCTTGCGGTCCTACAGTTCCCATACCAGACAGTGATGCAGCTGGTCAGCACACTCTCTATGGTTCCTCTGTAGAATGTGGTGAAGATGGGTGGAGGGAGACTTGCTCTTTTCAGCCGGTGGAGAAAGTGTTGTGCCTTCTTGGAGAGTGACATGGTGTTGGTGGTCCAGGTGAGATGTGCACCCCCAGGAATTTATTGCTGCTGACCCTCTCCACAGTCGAGCTGTCGATGGTCGGGGGGGTGGTCAACGGAGTTTCTCCTGAAGTCCATCACAACCTCCTTTGCCTTCTCCACATTGAGGGACAGGATGTTAGTGCCACACCATTCAGCCAGCTGTGCCACTTCCTCTCTCTAGTGCATTTCATCGCTGTTGCTGATGAAACCTACATACCACCGCTGTGTCATCCGCCAAATTGATGATGTGGTTGGAGCTGAACTTGGCAGTGCAGTCGTGAGTCAGCAGTGTGAAGAGCAGCGGGCTGAGCACACAGCCTTGTGGGGCACCTGTGCTCAGTGTGGTAGTGCTCAAGTTGTTGTGGCCGTTAATAGTAGACATTTTGGCTCAAAACATGTATGCAATATTATATGTTATACACAGGATAAGTTTGCGAAGTTTTTCCCATTTTAAAGGGACATTTAAAGGGACTCTATCAGATACAGGTACCACGAGAAAACAACAAAAGGTGCTAATATACACTCACAATGCGATATAATACTACCAAAAAAATATACTCCTATATACCGAAATCCCAGATAGTCAGACAATGAAAATATAAATAAAAATAAATAAATATAAAAATGATTTGTGTTTGGGATGCTGCGAGCATGCTGTAGTGTACACCGTAAATCTGAAAATGTTTAGCTTAAATATAATATAAATAAACAGTGCTCATAAACGGCTGCTTAGGTAGTATTCTCAAGTGAAGCGAGTTGAGGCTTGGACCCGGAAACAGCGATTCTTGCGTCACCACTTAACAACTGAATCGGATCGCCTTCTGTGTGAACGCAAACACATCCCAGGATTGATTCCGGGATCTATCCCGGGTTGGGGACCTAGTACCATTGCCGGGTTCAGTCCCGGAACGAGCTCTGTGTGAACAAAAGCCAGAACCAATGCCGTAAAGGGTGTGTTGTAGTGATGACGCACATTATCATGTGACTCTTTTACCGGGTCTTTTGAAGGCAGATCAACGTTTGCGATGAAAAAATATGTGCAAACTGTAATGAAGCAGAGATCAGTAAGCTTCACTATCCGCACTGAAGCTGAGATCCTTTGCCAGCTTAAGTGAGTGTTAACATGCCTGGCGTTTTTAACTCGTACATTACACGTCACATCCTGATGTGACACATATTCCGGGTAATCACTGGCAGTGTGAAAGGGGCAAAATCTAGCGACCCGGGAACAATTGCCGGGACTCATTACCAGTGTATTTTCCAGAATCACAGTGTGGAAGGGGCTACGGACTGACTGAGGTCTTCCAGTTAGAAAGTCCAGGATCCTATTACAGAGGGAACTGTTTAGGCCCAGCAGGTTTAGTTTATTAATGAGCTGTTGTGGGATTATTGTGGGATAAACTTTAATGTGTTTGCAACCTTGTTTTGTCTAGAACATGATTAGATCAAATCTGCAGGAAATAGCAATAATAACTGGAATAATTTTCTCAAGAATTCAACATCCTCTAATCAAGAGTACAGCCAAAAACTAAATGACAATATTTATTTTCCACCCATTTATCTCTTCTTAAACAGTATTAACAACTATTAAAAATATTAATGGCTAGCTTGAAGTTGTTTCAGGACAAGCTACAAATCTTCTACAAAAAAAGGAAACATAACTTATTTTCCAGAGCTGTGGGAACAAAACTGTCCAATGTTGTGGCTGCGAAGCTCAGATAACCCTTGCTTTCCACATCATGGCAGAAGACCAGTCTGAACCAAATCTGTTTGTGCGACTGTGGCCACTACGAAGGAAATTAAAACATAAATCATTCCACAACTTCAACCAGCCATTAACCACAGAAAACAAAAACAAAAAAAAAAACACCAAAAATAAATCTTAACAACAAAATAAATAAAAATTCACTTTCTTTTCAGTGTCTTCTGTATCATTTTCACCAGAAATGCTTGGCTACGTTAAACAAAAATAAATTGATAATTGTAAAAATATATATATATTTATAAAAGCATTTAAACATTTTAATTACAGGTTATTATAGGTAGCTAAAACCATAAAAAAGTTTTTTTTTTGTTTGTTTTTTTCTTGAAATAAAATAAATGACTATTATACATGACTATATTATATATATATATATGATTGAGGGTATAATAGTATATCAATGGTAGTTTGATTGTTATTTAAATGACAAGACAATTGTACTTGTATCACAGACTGATTTTCTTAGATCTCAAACTGTTTAGCAATAGATTAGCATGACATATATATTTAGTCATAACTATAACAGTGCTATTGTGATGCAATGAAACTAGAACACAAAATGTATTTTCTATAACACATTACACTAAAATAAAGGACTTGGCTGCGAGGTAAATGTGTTTGTTTGTTTTTTTTTTTGGATCCAAGAATCTGCGCACACACAGAGATCTGTTGTATTTTTAGGCTTTGATTTGGTTACACTTTGGTTGCACAGCAAAGGCACTTACAGATCTGATCATGTCCGATCATGCAATCACACTCATATTTGCATTCAAACGGAATAACAAGCCACAAGAAGCAAGAGCAATGCAGCCTCTGATTCTCAACAGGCCATCATATTCATAACATTCAACATACTTTGTGCGTATTAAAGTCAGAAATGTAAAAATCTGACAACTTGAACTCAAATTATAATAACAAAACAATTCAAAATACCTTTAAAAACATCCTTCCAGATCTGATGCAAGATAAAAGCATGTATAAATAACGTTGTATCATGAAAGATAATCTAGCTAAATGATAACTAATATAACAGTATGAGTTTCAATATTCTCAGTAGCATTAAACGCTCTTGCAGATCCACTGAAAAACCACTGACAAGATAACGCTGTAATTAATGATTCTGTGTGTATGTTTTAAGGAAACAAAGAAAGGACACATTTGTTAAAGATGGAATCAAGTTTCCTTGAGTTTCACTTATTTATAAAAATTAAAACCGTTATTTATAAGAACTACCCTGATGCTCCTGTCCAAAATTATTGGGGGAAAAAACAGCATAATAAATTTCACGAACCTTTCCTCTGTCATCATACGACCGCAAGACATTCATTAAAATCAATACGACATTCTACACAATCATCAAAACCAGAAATACATGAGAAAATAACGACAGCAAGAACATCACAGACGATTAACAGCTAAAATCATATTTTTACAAATATTTACACAATATCCAATCAAATTTGGCCTGAGTCAGTCAGTACTAAGGCAGTATGAAGAAAAAAAGCGCAAAACAGATGTTACGACAATCAAAACAAGTGCTTGAATGTTCCCTTCTTTCTTAATTCAATGTGCTGTGTCTTTAAATATTCTAATCAGCTTAACTGGCACAAGCCACGCCCACTCCATCAGTTCATCTCCGCTCTAATTGGTCCCACGAGCTGCTCAACAGTGCGAGTGAATCTTCCCTGCATTAATTGTTGCATGTTGTGATTTTACCGTATGATGAGGGTTGAGAAGAGGGGACAGAGGCGTCGCCGTAAATGTTAACATTACATAAAGCAGTGTTCACATGTGCAGATTTTGAGCGGGCGTCAACGGCTGAATCATGTCTGGAGAAAACGGGCGTTACACAGCTTTGTTTGTCTCGTCACTCTTGGATGGTGTCTTTCGAGCGGTTAAGTGTTTCCTATAAGACAGAGCACAAAGGTAAGTTTGTTGATGTTACATCATAAATAATGCTTGAGGGACTCTTGACTAACTAGTCACACTCCAGGTAGAAAAATAATATATACATTTATTTATTAGTGCTATTAATCGATAAACAATTCACAAATTAATCCAACATTTTTGTCTATCTGTCTATCTATCTATCTATCTATCTATCTATCTATCTATCTATCTATCTATCTATCTATCTATCTATCTATTTGTCTATCTGTCTATCTGTCTGTCCATCCATCCATCCATCCACTAAAGTATTAAGCAGCACAACAATAAACAGTGTAAACAGTTTTTTTCAGGATTCTTTGATGAATAAAAAATTTAAAAGAACAGTTTTTATTTGAAATCCAAATCTTTTATAACATTAAACATCTGTACTGTCACTTTTGATCAACTTAATGCATCCTTGCTGAATTAAAGTATTCATTTCTTTTATATAAAAAAATAAATACTAATTAATACTTTTATTAATATAAAACAAATGTTAAAAATGTTATCTAATATTAATACTACTATGTAAAAGTTTCTAATCTTACTTATTCTACACTTTTGAATGGTAGTGTATAACAGTTTTCACAAAAATATGAAGCAGCACAACTTTTTTCAACAATGATAATAATCAGAAATGTTTATGGCAAATCAGCATATTGGAATGATTTCTGAAGGATCATGTGACACTGAAGACTGCAGTAATGATGCTAAAAAAATTCAGCTTTGATTGCAAGAAATAAATCAAATTTTAAAACATATTCAAATAGAAAGCAGTTATTTTAAATAGTAAAAATATTTCACAATATTAATGCTTTTGCTGTATTTTGGATCAAATAAATGCATGTTTGGTGAGCTTACTGTTCAAAATCTTACTGTTCATCAACTTTTGGTAGTGTATGTGTTTCTTTTTAAAACATTAAATCAAATATCTTTCAGCATTTGGATCAAAACTGTGCCTGCGTTTTGTTTTATATTGTCAGTGTGTGTTTGGGATCTAGATCTCAGTGTTGTAAATCACATTAATCACAGACACACAGAACTAACCGGGCTCTCCCTCAGCTCCTCGCTCTCCTGCGCCTCAGAGAATCGCGAGGTTGATAAGACAGGAACGCTTGTCAAGCGGGGCGGGTTGCCGACGCTGAAGAGGCGGGGCCGGTTGACTTGATCCTGACTGGACAGTGGCGTAAAGCTGTTCCTCCTCAGCAGAGTGGGCGGTACTTCCTGTCGGGAGCTTCTCTGATAACACACAATGTAAGAACGTGGATGAAGACTCGGACAAAAGCCGTGTTTATAAAGGGCCATATTTCAAGGTTTCTTGCATCATAGTGTAGTTCTTCAAGACAATTTCCACCTTCTCTCTGAGCCTTACAATGAAACAGGATGCTGCAGCTATTATAGCTCTTAGACCTCTATATGTAAATTACATCTATTATGATTGGCTAATGGCTTTGCATGTGAAATTAAAGTGTTGATGTGTAAATATGATAACCTGTTAATATCCCCCCCCCAATAAAACACCTTCTCATTGGATCTAAGCAAATCTCATAGGTGACATATTTTGATCTCAAAAAAGTGCTACAAGCATGCTTTGTGTTTTGATATCATAGCGGTTACAATTTCTGAGCTTAGTTTCTCAAAGAGCCCCAAACAATACATAGCAAAAAAATAATAATAATTCCAGGACACATTTCATCTGACAGTTAAAAGGAGAATAAGAAATTATAACACTTTACTTAAAGCCTGTATGTATAATGCATTATAAAGGTATTCATAATGTCCATGGTAATGCATTATAATTATTGAACCAAAGTTAAAATGCATTATTATATTTGAAGGTTTGTTTGACGTGTTTTTAATGCATTATTCTTTCTAAATGAGTAGATAATTATTATAATGTATTATAACTGTATTAATTAAATGTATTAATGAGATCATACAATGCATTATGAGGTGCATTACAATGCATAATTAATGCATTAAAACTACTTTTATGATGCATTATACAAAAAGGTCTTGAGTATGATGTTACTAAATTATATTTTGCATGAAGAAAAAAAAGCTTGTTTATAGTACATTTGTACAATGTAATTATGCTAAATTTTAATGAGTGGGTGGATTGGAGTTGTGTAAGTCAACTTATTAAATCAACAACAACTCTTTTTTTTTTTTCTTCTTTTTTCCTAAAGAGCAAAAACCTTCTGTTTTCCATGTTATATAAGCTCTTTAAAAATCTGAGTGGAAACTAAACATGTTGATGCACATTAAATTAAAGCTCAGGCTGGAGGGAAACTCCCCCGACTGCCGCCCATCAGAAGATGCTGATGTCATCCTAAAACTACTCATCCAAAACAATATCCATTCATAAACCAGGACTATTCTGAGACGGGACGAGAATCGCTCTGACCACAGAGTGTGGTTTGGTGTTTTTCAGGCAAACTCCCACCTACAGACTTACACTGCAAAAACAGAGCACTCTGCCAGCCTTGAGCTTTCTCTTAAAAGAGTTTAAAAGTTTGTTGTTGCTTTGAAACTCTTCCACTGCTGATTTACTCAAGCTGTTTGTGTTAGACAGATTGCGAGATCATAGGAAACATGTGATTCCAAAAATATCATAACAGAATAAACATCCGGAATCATTCTGCACAAATGAAGTTGTGTGATGTTTGAGAGCTTATGTTCTGTTCTGAAGCAAACACCTAAAAACGGTTAGTCTGGTAAAGGTTATGCTTCTCCTTACGAGTGGTCTGTCCTGGTGTGTGTTCACAGCTTCTACTTTCAGGTCAAATATGTTGACTCTACAGCCTGCAACAGAAAACAAAGAAGTATTGAAAAAATATCTGAATGTTACTAGCTCTACCTATGCTCTACCGCTAAGCCACAGGATATATCATTCTGACTACTGATAACTTTTTAATTATTATGGACTTTAATATCCATGTGTGTTGCTCATCCAGCCCTTTAGGAAAGCAGTTCTGTGATCTCATTGATTCTTTTAACTTAACGCAGTTTGTTTGTGATGTCACACACAGGCATGGGCATGCTCTTGATCTGGTTTTATCCATGGGCTTGTTAATTAGTAATGTGTTCACAGAGGATAATTATATATCATAGACCTGTCTTTTTTAATTTTGATCTGCCTGCTTCCGTATCTAAAAGCCAATCTGCTGATTGTTATTTTCATCCTATAAATGAGTTGTCATCAAATTGTTTTGCTGAGGCATATGTTAAAAGCCCAGTTTCCTCTATTATTCTATTATAGAGGCTTCTGGACCCCCTTGGACACAGAGGAGTTGACTGATGTTTTTTATTCTGTATGTCTGGATATTATTAATGATGTTGCTCCAATCAGACAAAAAAGTCCCTATCTCAGCCATGGTTTAAGAATGAAACATGTGCTCTCAGACAAGCTTGTAGAAAAGCAGAATGCAGATGGAAGAGAGACAAATTACAAATTTCCTTTGAAATGTTACAGGAATCTCTCAATAAATATCAGTGTACAGTTAAAGCTGCTAGAACAAAATATTTTTCTGATTTAATTCGTAGAACTGCGCACTGTCTAAAGTTTTGTTTAGCACAATAAACACTGTGCTAAAGTATCCCCTATTGACTCTATTTCACATAACTGTGAGGATTTTTTGAACTTTTTTATAAGATAGATTGAGTCAATCTCTCAAACACATTTTATTTTGATTTTAATAAATATTTCTACTTGGAATAAATAGATACATACATATACACATATTATATATATATATATATATATATATATATATATATATATATATATATATATATATATATATTTTTATTTTTTTTTTCCAAGTAGAAATATTAATAATATATATATACACATCCTCATTTGTAAGTCACTTTGGTTAATAGCGTCTGCTAAATGACTAAATGTAAATACATATAAATTTTTTAACATTATTTTAATAAAAGTTATTTTAATACTTATATTAAATATTATAGATGTAATTTTTAAAAAAATATATTAAACCAGAAAACATTAAAATTATTGCTATTTAAGATGGGCCTAAGTGATTGAAACAACACATACCATACGCCACTGGGGTGAGTTTCAGGACCGCATGGAGGGGGCACTTCAGATACGGCAAATCATCTGTACAATACAAGCACACCAAAATATGAAAGTAAAGAAAGTGAAAGTGACATGACATACAGCCATTCGTGCTCTGCATTTAACCCATCCAAAGTGCACACACACAGCAGTGAACACACACACACCGTTGTGAAACATAAAAGGATGAGTGTGAAGTGGTTTATGCTTATTATAGTCATCAGTAAGTCACAAGAGGACTGATATTATTTGAGTGTGTGTGTGTGTGTGTGTGTGTGTGTGTGTGTGTGTGTGTGTGTGTGTGTGTGTGCGCGTGTGTGCGTGATGTACCAGCGCTCTTGTCCAGGAAGTAGGCGAGGAGGCAGCGCATGACGGCCTGGTGGCAGATGACCAGCACGTTGCCTTGTCTCTCCAGCTCCATGATTACTGGCTCCAGCCGCTGCACCAGATCCTGATAGGACTACAGCAAGAGAAGAAAGACAAAACTCAATGCTAGATATGAATGTTTTTCTCTTTGTTTGAAGAAATTAATAGTTTTTATACTAATAATAATAATCAGAAATGTTTCTTGAGCAGCAAATCATCATATTAGAATGATTTCTGAAGATCATGTGACACTGAAGACTGGAGGAGTGATGCTGAAAATTCAGCTTTGATCACAGAAATACATTGCATTTTACAATATAATCAAATAGAAAACAGTTATTTTAAATTGTAATAATATTACACAATTTTACTGTTTTTATTGTATTTATGATCAAATAAATGCAACCTTGGTGAGCAGAAAAGACTTCTTTCAAAAAGTGGGAGTTGAATCTTTTCGGTGAATCAGTCTGAATAGTTCATTAGTCAATCAGTCAAATCTGAATTATTAAAGGTCATGAAAAAAGTCATGAAGAGTTATTATTAAAATGTGGGAACTCTAAATGGCTCATCAGGAGTGACACCGGTACAGAACATACCTCTCCTCCTGGGTATCTGTAGTGGTATTTGTCCTGGTCTCTGAGAGAATATTCATCTGGATATGTTTCTTTTATCTTTTCATATGTCATTTCCTCACAGATGCCCTGATGCAAGACATAAACACACATTAAAAATAACAATGCACAATCAGCACAAATGGTTCTCTGTCATCACTGCAGATGTTTTGTAATAATGTGATTGTTTTTTTTTTCTTTTTGTAATATAAGCAATAGTTCACCCAAAAATACTTGCTGATAATTTAGTCATCCTCAGCAGGCCATCCAAAATGTACAGTACACGAGTTTGTTTCTTTATCAGAACAGATTTGGAGAAATGTGGCGTTACATCACTTGCTCACCAGTGGATGCTCTGCAGTGAATGGGTGCCGTCAGAATGAGAGTCCAAACAGTTGATGAAAACATCACAATAATCAACATCACTCCAGACTGTAAGAATCCACCCGCCGGCCCAAAAATGGAATCCAGCGTCCTGGGTTTAATGCGTATTCGGTCTTGTGCTTCTGAATTTATCAGGATTTAGTTTGAATTTTAGTCTAGCTCCGTGTTCAATCTGACTCCAATTTCATGTGATTATTAAATTTAGACAATATTTCTAATCAAAAGCTGATCACAGATATCGATTGTTTATTAATTTAGATATTTGAGTATTCTGGAAATCCCATACTTTCTATTATTCGTTCATTAGGGAGCAGGTATCGCACAGGAATTACACTCGGCTGATAGTGAACCCACGGACACAAACTCCTCAGTTCTGATCTTACTCAGAGGATGCAGAGCGATTATAATACCTTTAAGTGAGCTACACCCTGCATGCTCATAACAAAGATGCATTTTTTCCTATAACCACAGAGCTACACCGTGTTAAGCCAGTGACAGTCAGAAATCTGAAGCCCCTGATGGTGTTCTCCATGGTTCATCCACTGGTGCTGCAGTATGATCTGTCCTGAACGCAGATTTGCGGAAATACCACTACACATTAATCTACTTGAAAAATGATTTCAGAAGAGATCAGAATAAATCAAATATAACAATGTATTATCAGTCAGGTAATTATGTATTATGCCAATTACACAGTCAATTCAAAGATATCAAATCAATACAAGACATCAAATTCTCAAAGATAAATCTAAGAGTAAAGGATGCACACCTGACTTCAGGAAAATACATCGTATAGAGTGTGTGGACACACTCCATACTACAGGCTTTCTGGCTACAGAATCGCCCAGCAATGTTTTGTCACTTCCCTTATATACTCAAATAAAAAAAAACTAAGAAATCTTCAAATCAGTTGTAAAAACATCAAGACCTTTTGGCTTGTGTTGGAATGTGTTGGTCCCAGGGTCTCACCTGGTTTGGAGATAGATAGATAGATAGATAGATAGATAGATAGATAGATAGATAGATAGATAGATAGATAGATAGATAGATAGATAGATAGATAGACCCCTTCCTCAGCAGAACACAATTCTACAAACGTGTTCAATATTTCTTATAAAGAAACAAATACATAAAGATGTTTTCACTTCAAACCGTCTCTTCTGGCCAAAATACGAGTCCATAATATCGCTTCCTCCAGTGAAAACGTAATGTCCTGTTCCATCAAATCCACTGATATTATTTGTTTAGAACAGTTTTGGACTGGTTTCTCTTGATCTGTGCAGATTTCTCTCATGATGCAGACCAGATGAGTTTTTCACTGGAGAAAGCAATATTAAGGAAGCGATTATTTGAAGTTAAAAACATCTTAATGATGGACTTGTTTCTTACAAACACACAGCTTTTCACTTCAGATGACGTTAACTGATGGACTGGAGTGGTGTGGATTATTGTGATGTTTTAATCAGCTGTTTGGACTCTCATTCTGACGGCACCCATTCACTGCAGAGCATCCACTGGTGAGCAAGTGATGGAATGCTACATTTCTCCAAATCTGATGAAGAAACAAACTCATCTACATCTTGGATGTCCTGAGGGTGAGGGCATCTATAGCAAATTTTCATTTTTGAGTGAACTCCTCCTTAAAAGCATTAAACATCTACCTTATTTCCCACTTATGTGGAAGCAGACTTTTATTGCACTCATGGCAAAGTTTTCCCAATTATATAGCTGAATTCATTTTGTTGTGGTAAACGAGTTAAATATGATACACCTCTATTAAACATCTGACTCAAATGGACTAATTGCGTGTCAACAGAAAACACCTCTGTTTTATCACGGTAAGTAATGAACAACAGCCCAGTGTTCATATGAAAAGCAGAGGCCGCTGCTGTAATAAAAACAGTGGCAGGAAACTCACAGCGTCGATCTCGTTGAGTATTTTCCACTGCTCGTACGGGACGCCCAGCTCCTCGGCCGTCTGGATGGTGCGTCTGAGCTGACTGGTCCACACCTTCAGGTCTGGGATCTTCTGGTTTTCCAGAAACCCACGCAGGGCTTTAGAAAACTAACACAGAGCGGGAAAGACGTTAACAAGCCTGCAAACATTTCTCACCCACCTGTGGTAAAGGTCTGACCCAGAGCATGCTGGGAAGCGACACAGAGTGACTATGAAAGAGGCTTTACATGTGCTACAGTGTAAAAAAACAACACGTTTAACAAATACAAACAACTCTGTTTTGCTACAGTTAACTAAAACTTAAAAAAAAAACTAAAAAAATTAATTTATGAATAACTGAATAAAGCAAATAAATATATATTTTATTTATTTTATAGTAAAAGAAAATATTAAAGAAAAAACTTTTTTTTTTCAGTCGCCAAGGAAACATTTCTAATTTACACTAATATTGAATGAATTAAAAAATTATAACAATTCTATTAATAAGAATATTATTTTTAATGTAATAATAACAAAAAACAATAAAATCTATAGTTATACTTAAAGAAAACTAGTAAGAAATTACAAAAAAGTAACAAAATTACTAAAACTTCAACTAAAATTAAAGTGAAAACAAAAAAAAAACATAAAACCTAATTCAAAATACTAACAAACAAATCTCATTTCTCATTTAAATATATCTTAAGTATCTCTCATATCTCATTTAAATATATATTTATATAAATTATAAGATTTTACAAATTATATATATATATATATATATATATATATGTTATTATGTATGTATGTATGCATGTATCAGCTTTAATGCACTTATCAAAATACTAAAAAGAAGTCAACGTCAAAAGCTTCTATTTTAAAGATGAATAGAAGTCATCAAAATGTATAATTCAACTTAGTGGAAAAAATGGAAATAGTGTTTTCAGAATAATTCATACATGTGAAAATGGGCTTAAAAGTGAACAAATATAAAGATGGGACTCATGTATTTGTGGCAGTTTTTTCTGCTGGTTAAGTTTACTAAAAGAGAACATCACCTTATAAATGGTTGTCGAGAGCAAATAAGTTACAAAATGCATCATATTTTGTAAGATAGTGTGATGTGCTTGAGCAAAGCAGCCATTATTTGTGGAATCAGCACCTCGAAATGAGTAAGTAACATGCACTGGATTTCATTCACCAAATATGATGCAGGGCGGTGTTCCAGTATATCAGTGAGACTGAAATAAGCCATATTCTGCCCATCTATCCATGAAGTGTACCTGTTTTCCTCTGCTGGAGAGCTCTGAATCTCCTCCGATGCAGGCCTGGATGTTGTGCTGGCTCTCGCCGTGGCGGCACAGGTAGATGGAGTGCTTCTGAACGTGAATATTCATCAGGTAGTAGACGATCTTGCTCTGGATGTAGTCCTGAACGTGGTTCACCAGGAAACGCTGGCCCACGTTGATCACCTGGATGAAGGACAGGTCCCTGAAAGAGCCCAAAAACAACCCTGAAATGGCTTTACAGATGCCTTTGCAAACTGTTATACATGTGTTTGTGGCCTAATGATTTAGACACACACAAAACACACACACACACACACACACACACACACACACACACACACACACACACACACACACACTCACACACACTATAATATCAGCTGTTTTATCATTATTGTCCTCTTGAGTACAGAACAATCAATAGGCAACTCCAGAGGAACCGTTCCTGCATTTAATTGTGTGTAAGACACATGCTAAAAAAAGAGAAACATAATTAATCACCATTACATAATCATAAAACCAACTTGTACCTCATTACCTTCAACAGTCCCTTCCCTTGTATAAAAAGCATGTTTATGAGAAAAGTTAATAAAAAGAGTTGAAAACTCTTTAAAAATGACTCTCCACAACAAACAGAGTAAAATAAGGTGGTTGTACAGTAGGTAATACTATAGATTTATTCATTTGTTAAGGATAAAAGATATTGCTATCTGATAAGATGTAAAGATGCTACATTTAAATCCTATATGCTGTAGTATAGCAAGTAGTATAATGCTAGGATTACAGTATATGTTTTAGAATTCATATCTGTACGTTTGGTGGCAAAATGATTCTCTTGATTAACAGTGTTTTTATTAAATAGAACTACTAAAAATGTTGTTCATTAAAACAAAAATAACAGAAATTTTGTCTTGGCATACAAATAAAATAAAATAAGTTTTAAGCTGAAGTCTTACAATAAATAAACTAAATCTAAATAGTAACATAAAAAATGACAAAAACATTAAATAAAAATTAGAACTGAAATATATACGTTTAAGTTGAAGTACTAAAACTAAAACAGAATTAAATGAAAACTAAAAACTAAAAATATTTAAAAACTAAGAAAAACGAATAAACAGAATAAAATTACTAAAAGTAAATTTAAAGTTTTTTTTTTTTTTTTTGATTTCCATTTTTCAAAACATTAATAAATACTAGAATAATACAGAAGTAAATAATAAACTAACACTGTTGATTAAAACAAGAGTTAATCTACAAATTCCAGGGACATGAATGTGGGTTTTCCACTTATTTCTGTATATAATTAAATATACTGTCCCATAATGTTGTTTCTCTTTTTGGACCTCACATTAGTGAAGCATATAATAAAGTGCACAAACAAAGAAGACTGTAGGTTGGAAGTTGAACTGAACAGTTTTCTGGATGTTGTCTGAGCACTTTCACAGCAGAGAACAAAAGCTAGTGGAAGAAGTCTGAAGGCAGCTGTGTCTGTAATCACTGCAATGAGTTACAATTTTCCAAGCCTTGGCAGATTATTCTATGATTAAAACCAAAAGCTACTCCTGAGGAATCTCACAAATGCCTTGGACTGTCCAAAACATCCGTACAGATTTTCAGAGATTCTCGGTTAATATTTGAATATACACACTATTTTAACACAAACTTAGTCAATTAGAAAGTATTCAGAGGCGTTTATGATACGTGACCCTGGACCACAAAACCAGTCATAAGGGTCAATTTTTTGAAATTGAGATTTATACATCATCTGAAAGCTGAATAAATTAGCTTTGATGTGTGGTTTGTTAGGATCAGACAATATTTGGTCGAGATACAACTATTTGAAAATCTGGAATCTAAGGGTGCAAAGAAAACTAAATACTGAGAAAAGTGCCTTTAAAGTTGTCCAAATGAAGTTCTTAGCAATGCATATTACTTATCAAAAATTGAGTTTTGATATATTTACAGTAGAAAATTTACAAAATATCTTCATGGAATATGAAGTGTTCCTGTGGCTCAGTGGTAAAGCATTGCTTTAGCAGCGCAAAAAGTTGTGGGATCAATTCCCAGAGAACACACTAACTGGTAAAAAAAAAAATTATAGCCTGAATGCACTGTAAGTCTCTTTGGATAAAAGCGTCTGCTAAATGCATAAATGTAGATGTAATGATCTTTACTTAATATCCTAATGATTTTTGGCATAAAAGAAAAATCTATAATTTTGACCCATACAATGTATTTTTGGCTATTACTACAAATATACCCCAGAGACTTAAAACTGGTTTTGTGCTCCAGGGTCACATATAGTATTATCACCAAACAAAACCAACATAGAATATTAAAAAAAAAAAAATTCAGTACTGTACTGCTCTCTGCTGGAGACTGAGTGACATGACAACAGAAAAGCCTAAGATGGGGTTTAGGTCACAAGGACAAGTTCTGCCAAATGTCTCTTCAGAGATCACTGAACTACTAGATGATGTTTTGGAAAAATAATACATGGAAATATACTTATAAAATGAAAATAAACTCATACTTGTCATGGTCATCCGGGTCTAACGGCTGATACGTGATTTTATAGCACTCGATTCTCTTCAGGAAATCCTCCATCACGCTATCTCGGTCTCTCTCAGGATAATCAGGGCTGGAAACTTTCACATCCTGCCATCACATTAATGAACACAGGCTCACTGCTGTCCAACAATTAACTTCATTTTGCTCATCATCAAGATATATAAGTTTATCTATAACTGTACTTTAATAAATAATCAGGGTGAAATGTGTAGATGTAGCTGTGCAATGTGTATATTTCTTTTTTAAAGAATTTAATTTTTTTTTTTTTCAAAGCTCAAATATTTCCTACAGTCTCTCAATTTATGTGAGCTCCTAAAAGCTGCATAACTATAATAAAATGAAGAAAATGTCATTTAGCAGACCCTCTATCCAAAGCGACTTCTAAATGAGGACAAAAACTCAAACATTTTATGTTATATAACCCTGAAAACCTTTTCTGATATAACAGCAGTGATGAATATTAACGGTGACACTCACCAGTATGTTGGCAGCGATGACTTCTGGGTCGTCACAAAACGATTCGACAAAAAACACCTGGAAACAAAACCAAAAAGAATCCCATCAAAGACTGCAAGAAGGTTTCTATTCAGGTTTATGAAGGGCAAACTAGGCTGACGGAGGAGCTTTACTGATCTCTGGATGCTCTGAACACTTCCTGACGACTGCTACAGAAGAACCGCTAATATTTCAGTAAGAGAATGAATATTCACACAACCTCTGACCTTATATGCATTTTCCTTGGCAAAACTCAGGATGAGGCTCCTTCTCTCTCTGGTTGTGTTTGTGGCATCAAAAACCTGACAAGAGAAGTGAAAAGAAATAAATTAGGAAATATCTCATCAAATATAATCAAACATTTAGAATAATTAGCTTATGTCACAAGTGCAATTAGGTGTCATAGAAGCCTCTAAAGCAATTGAAATGATTGTAATGATATTTATTTCTTTTATGCTCTGTTTGACTGGTATAGAAATTGGCATGGCCAATATTTATGAAATGAAGGTATAGATCTGAGTTTTTAATGACAATGTGATATGATGAAAAGTTTAAACAGCATCTGGGGCAGTGATATTTACATTTTATTTATATATAATAATTTTTTTTTATTTATTTATTTATTTATTTATTAATTAATTAATTTATTATTAATTAATTATTAAATGTTATTATTATAGTATGTATTAATCATTTAAATTAGCTTTATTTTTATATTTTCATTCTAATAATTTTCTCACTTTTAGAAATTGTATTTAGCTGTATTTAGCTTTCACTCATTTTTATTTCAGTTTACAGTATTTTTATTTTTAGTTTAGTTTATTTTAGTTAGTTGCCAATACAGCATTTTAATTTCTTTTAATATTTACATTTAGCTTTCATTTATTTTAATTTGTATTAGTTTTATTACTTTTTTGTCATTTAATTATTTTTAAAATATTTCTGTTTCAATTGATTTTCATTCCAGTTTTTAGTAGTTTTTATAATTTTACTTGATCTTAAATGTATTTCAGGTTAGTTGCTAATTTTTAATATTGATTTGTAAATCATGGTGATTCTATTATGAACTTTTGCCATTTTTATATATATTTTTTTCAATATTTATATTTAATTTATTTATTTTTATTTTAGTTTAAGAAATTTTAATAATGTTAGTAAATTTTTTTATTAAGTTGTAATAACTATATTATGTGATTTTGTGATTTTTTTTAAATATTTTATTTAGCATTATTTACTTATATTTCAGATATTTTTTTATTTAGTTTTGTAGTAGATTTAATTTCGTTGTTTGCCAAAGCGGCCTTCCTCTTTCTATATTTTTCATCTATTTTTATATTTTATTTCAGCTTCATTTTCTATTAACCAAAAATTATTTTGAAATGACACCACTGATCTGATGCAGTGATTACCACTTGAAAACCCAACTTATGGTTTTATATTTATGCAAGACAAATAACACAAAACACTCCAGCACACGTGATTAGTAGTTTCAGTATGTGTGAAGTCTAAAGAGCAGAACTTACAGCGATCTGCCCTCCCTCCTCATTCAGGATAAGGATTTCACATCCTGTAGAGCCACGATAGCACACTGTCTGTGAGAAACAAACAGAAGACCAATCATCAGAACCGCCACAATCACATTAAACTCAACAGCACAGACTGATACTGACTCGATTTATCAGTTTGAGGAGGGAGGAAAACAAATGCCCATCATATCAGAACAATCAAAATCAAATAAAAACTGCTTATTCTTTCTTTTTCGACACATAGTTTGATGTGAATATGACATTATGTCACAGTGCAAACTCAAAACTTCTCCTGATCATTTCCTGAAGTGACTGACACAGACTGCTGTAGAAACATACTCATGTCGGAGGTATTTGTGTAATGTAGGTGTAACGGTGTGGATACTCACTTCCTGATTTTCATGGCCTCCTTATTGTCGTGACGGAAGAAGTCGTAAGACTTGTACGACTGTACCGCCTCACGTCTATAAACGCCCAGGTTAAAAACTGACAGAAACCAAACAAACATAATAGTATAATATCTTTTATAGATCCAGTGCCAATGCTAAAAACATACCAAAGCTAAAAAGGTATAAATTCGTAATTGTGTGTTTATATCTTGCAATTGTTGTTTTTTTTTTTTTCTGTGATGGAATAAGAAATAAAAAAGGTCATTGGAATTTTTTTTCTTGCAATTCTGAGTTTTTATCTCACAACTCTGACTTTGCAAGTTATAAACCTGTAAAATTGCTAGTTTGCACCTGTTTTTTTTCTTTGATAAAAAAAAGGAATTGTGATTTTTTTTTATCTCACAATTCTTACTTTTTCTTGCAAATACAAAATTTTTCTCGCAAATGCAAGTTAACATCTCACAATTCTTACTTTTTCTCGCAAATACAAACTTTTTCTCGCAAATACAAGTTTAGCAAATTTATACCTCGCAATTCTTACTTTTTCGCGCAAATGCAAACTTTTTCTCACAAATGCAAGTTTGTACCTTGAAATTCTTACTTTTTCCAACCAATGCAAGTGTATACCTCGCAATTCTTACTTTTTCTCACGAATGCTTGTTTATATCTCAAAATTATGAATTTTTCACAATTGCAAAGTTTATCCCCCCTCTTACAATTCTTACTTTTTTATTTAACTTTAGCTTTTTGTATTTTTTTCTCAGCATTAAAAGAAAAATTGTATAACATATCTCTTCTTCTCAGAATTGTGTGTCACAATTCAGAATGAGGAAAAAATAAAAGTCAGAATTGTTAAATTAAAAAGTCGCAAATACCTTTTAATTTTTTTTTATTTATTTTTTTATCTTGTGGTGGAAACAAGCTTCCTGAAAACCATGTAATAGTTATATTGAGTTATTTAACTTTTTATTGAATTGAATTATTTAACTTTTTAAAAATTATTTGAATCAATTCAGTTATTTAACTTTTTATTGAATTGAATAAGAAAATAATTTTTGGTGTTTCTTCCCCAGGAAAACTGCATAAGTAATTATAAACACAGAAGTATGTTGAAGGGAGCTCCCACTCAGAACAACTCTCAGTTTTTCTCTCACCTTTCGTGGGAACCCCGATCCAGTTGAGGTATCGGGTCAGCTTCTTAGATATGTATGTCTTTCCTCTGGCGGGAAGGCCGATCAATACGATGACAGTAGGGGAGTTAGTCATGTATGACGCCCATGCTATGAAAAAAACAAACACTTACTTTTAACAATTCCCTTCTCAGTGCAGGACAAACCAGTATAATGATATCAGGTGAACATTCTGTTAACAGGTCATCATATTTAGACTCATAACAGTTGCACACAGTTCAGATGTTTCTCATGCCTGGGAAATAAGTGACAGTTTCATGAGGATTTCACTGAGGGCATAAGGCTTTCATGCTGCTGAAGTTATTGACTTTAATTTCCTTATCAAATATGCATGAGAGTAGCCGGAGACATCCTGTAGTTAATAACTGGCACATGTTTGCTGAGAAGAAAACAGCAGCTCAACAGCAAACCCATTATACCCTCCATGCATACGTATAATATTATTTCTATATTATTATAGTTATTTAGTAACAGTTTGAATTTGCTTTAATTTTTTATATTGTCAATTTAAGTTTTTTAGTAACTTTGCTAAATTATTTTGCACTTTCTAGCTTTATATATATACCACACATACAGTGGTGTGTGAAAAAAATGTTGGCCCCCGTCCTGATTTCTTATTTTTCGCATGTTTGTCACACTTTAATGTTTTCAGATCTTCAAACTAATTTAAATATTAGTAAAAGATAAGCACCAAGGGAACACAACATGCAGTTTATAAATGAAGGTTTTTATTTTTAAGGGAAAACAAAATCTAAAACTGCATGGCCCAGTGTTTGCCCCCTAAACCTGATAACTGGTTGGGCCACCCTTAGCTGCAACAACTGCAATTAAGTGTTTGCGATAACTTGCAATAAGTCTGTTACAGCGCTGTGGAGGAATTCTGATCCACTCATCTATGCAGAATTGTTGTAATTCAGCCACATTGGAGGGTTTGCGAGTATGAACCGCCTTTTTAAGGTCATGTCACAGCATCTCAACAGGATTTCAGGTCAGGACCTTTGACTAGGCCACTCCAAAGTCTTCATTTTGTTTTTCTTCAGCCATTCAGAGGTGGAACTTGCTGGTGAGTTTCGGATCGTTGTCCTGCTGCAGAACCCAAGTCGCTTCAGCTTGAGGTCATGAACAGAGGGCCGGACATTCTCCTTCAGGATTTTTGGTAAACAGCAGAATTCATGGTGTCCATTTATCACAGCAAGGTCTTCAGGTCCTGAAGCAAGCAAAAACAGCCCCAGACCATCACACTACCATCACCATGTTTTTACTGTTGGTATGATTTTTCTTAAATGCGGTGTTACTTTTACACCAGACGTAATGGGACACACACCTTCCAAAAAGTTTAACTTTTGTCTCGTCAGTCCACAGAGTCTTTTCCCAAAAGTCTTGGGGATCATCAAGATGTTTTCTGGGAAAACGGAGACGAGCCTTTGTTCTTTTTGCTCAGCAGTGATTTACTTCTTGGAACTCTGCCATGCAGACCATTTTTGCCCAGTCTCTTTCTTATGGTGGAGTCATGAACACTGACCTTAACTGAGGCAAGTGAGGCCTGCAGTTCTTTGGATGTTGTTGTGGGGTCTTTTGTGACCTCTTGGATGAGTCGTCGCTGTGCTCTTGGGGTAATTTTGGTCAGCCGGTCACTCCTGGGAAGGTTCTCCACTGTTCCAAGTTTTCTTCATTTGTGAATAATGGCTCTCACTGTGGTTCTCTGGAGTCACAGAGCTTTAGAAATGGCTTTATAACCTTTCCCAGACTGATAGATCTCAATTACTTTCTTTCTCATTTGTTTCTGAATTTCTTTGGATCTCGGCATGATGTCTAGCTTTTGAGGGATCTTTTGATCTACTTCACTTTGTCAGGCAGGTCCTATTTAAGAAATTTCTTGATTGCACACGAACAGGTTTTGTGGCAGTAATCAGGTCTGGATGTGGGCTAGAGAAATTGTACTCAGGTCTGATAAACCACAGTTTTTTAACAGGGGGGCAAAACACTTCTTCACACCACAGGGCCATGCAGTTTTGGAGATTTTGTTTTCCCTTAAACAATAAAAACCTTCATTTAAAAATGCCTGTTGTGTTCACTTGTGTATCTTTGACTAATATTTAAATTAGTTTGATGATCTGAAACATTAAAGTGTGACAAACATGCGAAAAATAAGAAATCAGGACGGGGGCCAACACTTTTGTGTGTGTGTATATATATATATATATATTTCTATATAGCTTACTTAATTTTATTTCAGTTTTAGTTTTAATAATTTAGTACTTCAGCTTAAACCTATATATTTTAGTTAGTTGCCAAGGCAGCATTTATTCATCTAATATTTTTTATTTTATTTTATATTATATTATATTTATTTATTTATATTACATTTAGCTACATATGAGTTCAGTTCAGTAGCCAGCCTAGATCTAAGCTGAAAACTAAAAGGTTACTAATTTGAATCCTCACAAATAAATGAATCAATACACTGAATCTCAAAATATTGAAATGATCATAAATAATAACAATAACTCACAACATTTCTTCTCGTTGACTCTGGGCTCCGCCTTCTTGCAGTCGTTTGAATTGTTCATGACTTTAGGTGCAGATTTGACGATCCTGACGGACAGGTGTGAGGGTCAGCACAGGTCATTAGAGGTCAGCGGAGGTCAGTCCACCTGCGCAGGTATCACGAGACTGAGATTAGATCATTACATCTCACCTCCAAGACAGGAATAAACAACCAAAGCTGCATTTACTCCCACCTCGGCCGCGGAGAGAACACAAACACACGGACCATTTCCCATTCAAACGCAGTTAAAACTGTGTTTCCATAGCAGACTTGACAGCTGTGTTTCAGGAAGTGTTTGTATCTGCCGGAGATACACACGAAACATCCAACCCATAAAGTCCATGGTCCAACCCTTAGAAACACAATACGCGCTAGAAGAGCGATGAGCATCGACGGAGTGACAGAATGGGCGGGGTTAGGGGCGCAAATCTGGTTTGTGATTGGCCAGGCACGATCGGTATAAATAATAATTATTTTACATCTACTTTTCATTCTGTGTTATTTCAGTCTGATAATATTACAGTTCTCAGTATAATTACTGCAGGTGAAAAAAATATCCAAATCGCTTCTGGGAGAAAAGTGTTGTCACGTGATACACGTTACTTTTCTCAGCAGTGAATTAATCAGATGAGGCTTTTAATAACAATTTTGTAGTAGATGATGGTGCACATTTTTATTTATATGTCAGGTATCAATTAATAAAATGATTTTTACAATTTTTATATATTGTATAGTTTATATAACACATATCTTGAATGCGGCTCAGTGAGGATTCAGATCCGCGAACCCTGCTGGAGGAACCTCTCCGTGCCTCAAAGGAAACAGTAACTTTTGCCGCTCAACGGTCTGAACCAATCACTGTCTGAAGACGCTTGGGGGCGGGGTTTGTTGCGCTTGTTTGATTGGATATACTTAACATCATTTAGATTTTAGAAAATTATGTGGGGCATGTAAAGCAATATACATTTACACACACACACACACACACACCACACACACACACACACACACACACCACACACACATATATATATATATATATATATATATATATATATATTTACTACAAACCACTTTGGATAAACATTTAGATTTAGATAAACATGGGAATGTGCAAACAAAAAATAATAAATAGATTAAAATACATAAACAATAAAAATGTTTAAAATAAATGTGCATACAAATACAAATTAAATTAAAATATTTTTAATACAAACATTTGATTAAAATAACCAAAGAATATCTTCAGATATTCAAATATCATCAAAAAGTATCTTACAGTGCAAATTTAAAACATTTTAAAATAAATAAATCAAATACATTTAGATTATAAATGAATAAATTTTAAATAAATTAAAATAAAAAATAAATTAAAATTAAATTAAATAATTAATATATTTTTTAATTATATTTTGAAATTTTTAAAATATTTGTTAAAATTTTAGTGTTTTTAATGTTTTTTTTAGTGTTTTTTTATGCTGCATTTATTTGATCAAAAATACAGAAAAAAAATGTAATATTGTGTATAGTTATTACAATTGAAAATAATGTTTTTAAATTTGATTATACTTTAAATTATCATTTAGTTCTGTGATGCAAAGCTGAATTTTTAGGATCATTATCACAATGATCCTTTTAGAAATCATTCTAATATGAGGATTCATTATCAAAGCTGGAAACAGTTCTGCTGCTTAATATTTTTTTCAGAACATGTTGATGACTTTTTAGGATCCTTTGATGAATAAAAAGCGTCAAAAAAAAAAAAAGAAGCTATTGTTTTTAAAATATAAAATATTTTGTAATAACAAATACACTTAATGGTCAGTATTTTTTTTTTTCTTTTTTTTTTTTTTAAATAAAATCAATTACTTTTATCAGCAAGGATGGATTAAATTGATAAAAAGTGATAGTAAGAAAATATATTATTAGAATATATATTATTAGAATTTTTATTTTATTTTGAATAAATGCAGTTCCTTTATTCATCAAATATATTAGACAGCAGAACTGTTTCCAACACGCATAAGAAATCTGACATATTAGAATGATTTCTAAATGATTCATGTGATAGACTGGATGTTACATGTGACACTGAAGGCCTGGAGTAATGATGCTGAAAATTCAGCTTTGCATCACAGGAATAAATATTTTTTTTAAGTATAGTTCAAATAGGAAAATATTATTTTAAGTGTAATAATATTTCACAATATTACTGTTTTTTCTGTATTTTTGATCAAATAATTGCAGGCTTGATGAGCAGAAGAGACTTCTTTCAAAAACATTAAAAATAGTAATGTTTCCAAACTTTTGACCTGTACTGTATATATATTTAATATATAAAACATCTTACAGAACAAATTTTAAAATATAAAAAATAATGAATAATTAAAATAATAATTAATAATAAACACTTAATCATATTAAAATTAGTATACAATAAACATTTGAAATAAATAAACACTTCTAATAATTCATTACTAAACAGAAAAATAAATTTAACCTTAAAAGACATCATAAAATATTAATAGAATTTAAATATTTTCCCAATAATATTCAAATTAGTATCAAAAATACTTAATTTAATGACTAAAAATATGAATATTTAATATTGAAATTCTGTCTTTATACACAAAAATACATAGTAAATATAAATACACATTATGCTTATGCACAAACATGAAAAATATTGTGACCTTTTGTAACATGCTACTATTACACATCATCACACTATTTTTCAACTTATGCAATTCATGCATCTACTTTTTACACATATTCTTTTTGTTTTTACCATTTAAACAAACACTGCCTGCAGCAGAGACATTTCCGTAGCTCTGGATTTTTCTATGGGAATGATATAATAAATTCATTCATGTATGTATATATCTGAGAAGAAGACGAATGGCGATAACGAGGATGTATCGCACGTTACCAAGCCAGCAGCTCATAAATTTGAATGTTTTTTCCCTAAAATGCAAAACCCTCAGCCGGCCTGAAGTGAGAGTCCTGTAGAAGCCTTCATCTGCTCTGCCTGCTGAAGGAAATGTTTCTTTTGTGCTGCACACTCAGTCATTGGTTTGCTAAATAAGGCCTCCTTCTGGTCATTGTGAAAACGCTCTGCTGTTTCTCAGGATATGTGAGGTCTGCCGCTCTCAGATTCCTTTGCCTTGTATGGCTAAAGGCTCCAGACGCGCCCGGCTGCGGGACGCTGACCTTATTGGCGAGGCTGTAGGAACAGGGACTGTGTGGAGCAGAAGAAACGCCTGATACACACCAAACAAACTTCCCTTCAGCACAGGGTGGAACAGACCTTCTCTAACGCTTTTCAACTCAAAAACAAGGTACAGCTTGGCTGTAAAATTCCTAATCATTGCTGGCTTTGTTAATAGTTAAATGGATATGCCATAGTGTCAGTTTCTAACTTCTGAAACAGGTTGATTTTGTAAATGTCTCACGCAGTTTAAATGTATTATAGAGTTTCAGGAAAAATATGTCAAGTCGGTATCACTTGAACAGCAAGGTTTGAGAGGTCCTGTGTGTATATAAGGAAACGTGTATATAGGTTATGTAACATGACCATTTAGGTTATGTATACATTTGACCATATATTCCGTAATATTTATATAATATATTATAATATGCAATATATATGGAAAAATTACTTAATAAAATAAACAAATAAATATTTTTTATTTTATTTTTTAAACATCACATATTTAATTAAAATTATTAATACCTCACAATTTTTTTTATTGTTTATTGTATGTAGGCTTATATTATAATATAGTGTGGCTATTTGCTTTTACTACCTTAATTTAGTCATTTAATTGGACGTGATTTGACATGAATTGTTTTGAGTATAAGTGTTCCTATAGTAGACCCTTTAATTCTGTACTTTTAGGAGAATTACAAAAAAACAAAAAGAAAAAATGGTGTTCAATGAATTATAGCGTGTCACACCAAAGGATGCTTCTGCTTGAAAATTCATGTCAATTTCATTCTGACAGCATCAAATGTGCCTCGTAACTTATTATGATATAAGACTGAATGCAATATACGGAGTGGTTTTTCGTGTAATGTTTGTACACTGAAAACCACTATCTTTGTCCGTTCATACTTGTGCCGATGGCACTGCTCCCTATGGTATTGTGTGTTGTCCTCCAGACTTTGATAAGTGGACTCTGTTGAATTTAATCTCTTATCTCTTCCTTCTGCGGAAGAAGAAAAAGCGGTGGTGAGTGTTTTCTGCCAAGCGTGCCAAAGGAAAGACCACAAAGAAGCGGCCACAGAGGGCCACGTCCAACGTCTTCGCCATGTTCGACCAATCACAGATCCAGGAGTTCAAAGAGGCCTTCAACATGATCGATCAGAACAGAGACGGATTCATCTGATAAAGAGGATCTACACGACCATGCTGGCCTCTCTGGGTAATCTATCTATCTGTGTAAATATTTATTCAGTTATTTAATTATAGGCTTCATTTTTTATTTAGATTTTGATTTGAAATATGACCTTTTACTGTAGCTTGTAAAGTTTTTTTTTGTGTGTAATTTTGTAATCTTTTTTGCATGTATTTTTTTTTTTTTTTTTTTTTTTTTTTTTAAATATATATGGTCTATATATCTATATATATATATGATTATAAATGATTAATTTTTTCTTTTGAACTGAAAATATGACATTAGTTGTGGAAATACGTTTTTTGTGCCATCCAATAATATCCATGTTTCAGTCTGAATTATTTTATTTATTTAGAGACAAAAAAAAAAAAAAATCATTAATTGTGCTCCACCTAGTAATATCTGTTGACCCAATACTATTCTGGCAGGCCAAATAACATGCAAAATATCAACCATTTCAACCAGCCCTGCATCTGAGCATGTATTCGTGTTTCTGCAGGGAAAGAACCCGTGTTTCTGACGAGTAACCTGGAGGGATAAGGATGAGCGAAGCTCCCAAGGTTCCATCAACTCCACACCATGTTCCTCCACATGTTTGGAGAACGTCTGACAACGGCACTGATCCTGAAGATGTCATCCGAAAACGCCTTCACGTGTTTCGACGGAAGACCGCTTCTGGTACAGCCTTTATCCTAGTCACAAATAATGTGCTTGTGTGCTAATTAACTGTATCGTGCCATCTCAAGCTCAATTAATAGATCTAAATCATGTTTTGGTATAATTATGCCCTCATGAAGGTAAGAGGAGTCACAGTTTAAAATGACTATAAGCCTGCTTCGCAAAGTCACGAAACTACAAGCTTCTCAGAAAGAGCAAATTTACCGAACAAGATCATGGGAACTGATGATATTTATGATTTTTAAGTTTTTAAATTTAAAAAATTTTAGATTGTTAGATTAAAAGATTTATATTTCTGAAATAGTTCATTACATTAAAATGAACTTTTACAGTTATAGTTATAAGACATTTTAATGACATTTTAATTAAACTTTAATGAAAGAATAAAACAAAATAAACACTATAAAAACGTTTTTTAAAAAAATGACAAAAACAATAAAATTATTAAACATTTGACTAAAATTAAATAAAAAAAAAATCATATAAAAATAACTAATTCAAAATATTAATAAAAATTATAATAGTATTTCAATGATATTCAAATAACACTGACCTTAAAGGACAGACCAAAAAAAGCATCATCATGATGAGGGAAAAACATTCAAAATAAAATGTGACCCTGGAACACAAAAGCAGTCATAAGTAGCACGGATATATTTGTAGCAATAGCCAACACATACATTGTATGGGTCAAGTTAATGAATTTCTTTTATGCCACCCAAAACGGATATCAAGAAAAGATAGTTATGAAAATATTGTGTAAAGATTATGTATATTTATCGAAATTTATATTTTGCTTAGTAATATGCATTGCCTAGCAGACCGACTTTAAAGGGGATGTTCTCAAATAGCGACTGTTTTTTGCATCCTCATTCAAGAATATACATAGTTTGTTTGGGGGTGAACTATTATCTCATAAGATGGTTTTTTTGTTTGTACATTGCAGCCGACCTTTTATCCCCACTTGTACTAACGCAAAATGCATTCAGAACCCATACATTCTACCAGTCAGGTGGTCCTTGAAACGACTTGAACCCACAACGCTTTGCCCTGCTAACGCAAAACTCAAAAAAAAAAAAAAACCTTGATCATTATGACTGGTTTTGTGGTCCATGGTCACTAATACATTTATTGGATTTTTGTTGATCTGTTTAAAAAATAGTTTATATTATTATAGTAAAACCTGTCATCAACTGTTAATTGTCAGAAATTTGTATCCATTTCTGAAAGACACAAATGGCACCTGATTTTCTTTATAATGACTCAGAAGTTAAGATCTTCAGAGAAAGCCTCATGTGCCGTCTGTAACAGGTTTCATCCATGAGGACCATCTCCGCGAGCTGCTGACCACCATGGGTGACCGTTTCACAGATGAAGAAGTGGACGAGCTGTTTCGCGAGGCGCCAATTGACAAGAAAGGAAACTTTAACTAGTGTGGAGGTTCACTCGCATCCTCAAACACGGGGTGTCCAAGACAAGGACGACATATAAAACAGCAGCAGATCATGTCAAGATCTAATATACTGATGACTCAACAGTTTCACAAAACCACACTGTCGTGCACTAGAAACCACTCAAAAAGCCTTAGCATATATTTCACATTGTGTTGCAAGGCTGCATGTGCAAACATACTTCAGATCCCGATCATGCTTTCTTTTCTTCGTCTCTCCAGATAAAATCCCCCTGGTTGTGTGTGTGTAAGAGACTGAAGAGATAATTATGCTCTACAGAATCGAAGGCATTTTTGAAGTCCAAAACACCCTTTAACATGAAGCAAGTTTTTTGCTGATTTCATTTATTAAGAATAAAGTTTGTACGTTTCAGAATAAGTGCTATAAGAAATTGAATTAATTAGCATCATTTTAAAATAAAGACGCTTTTCCACTTTCTTTACCGTTTACAATTTCTGCTCCATCACACAAAATGCACAAAATTAAAAAGACCAATCCTGGTTTTCTGGCTTTTAACAGCAAACATTCACCCCAAAAAAAAAAAAAGGAAGTTACCTGACAATTTACTCACCATTAGGACATCCGAGATGTAGATGAGTTGTTTCTTCACCAGATTTGGAGAAATGTAGCATTGCCATCTCTTGTTTCAACCAACCGATCCTCTGCAGTGAATAGGGGGTGCCGTTCAGAATGAGGTCCAAACAGCTGATAAAACATCACAATAATCAACATAATCTCAAGTGTAATGTCTTGAAGGAAGGTGAAAAGCTGCATGTTTGTAAGAAACAAATCCATCATCAAGACATTTTAACTTCAAAGCATTGCTGCCAACTAAAAAATGAGTCTATAATCCATTTAATGCTTTCTCCTATAACCTGAACAATATAAAACACCACGATCCGTCGCTTGCCATGTTCTTGTTAAATAAAACTTTATTTTGATTGTAAAAGAAATATTTCCCACAACACATCCTACAATCTACAGAGGTGTAACGCTGTATATCTATGTTACTTTAAAACAGGTCAGCTCTGAAAAAATAATAGCCCTCACGGATCTCAATAATACGTTAAATCTCTCTTTCTCTGGACTCTGGAGATGTCAAAGAATGAGATCTGGGCCTGTATGCATAGTGAATTCACTGATCCAGGAGTCAGATTCCATGTGTTTGTTTCTTATATTGGGTCACAAAAGCGCTCAAAAACAGAACCGAAACTCCATGTGACTGACCAGTTGTTAAGCCAACCACATCGTAATACGGCACTTTCCACAAAAAAGGTACAGAAAAGGCTAGAACTTTAAAAAGTCACACCTCAGCAGGAAAAACTATACATTATATGAGCTGTTTTGCTTTCTGTTCATGGCATAAGAGGTTCATAATCAGTATTTGAAATCCTCTTACCAACATTTAGACAAACTCTGGCGTGTTTCTTTAGTATTTTCTAGCAATACACTTGTAATGTAGGCTACTCTCACCAAGGATCACGTGATTCCTATTTGACCGTTTAAGCTACGCTTTCTCTAATGGTTAGGTCACGTGTAAAAAGGATCACGTGATCCTCATTAACCAATCACATTACGGTCTTGACATCCGTTGTGCGACAGTCAGTCAGTCGCTGTTCATGGATACCACAACGAGAATTACCGTAAACTGAATCCTGTCGCAAATTTGTCTGAGTTCTCTTATAAAAGCAGCAGTTTTCCGATGTAAAATAGATCAATCCAAATGAATGTTTAATCCCGAACATGTTCAACGATTCGCTGTTTTCACACAAAATCAGTTTATTCAGAAGCCTTTCCTCCATTGACATCCGTTCAAAACGCCATCTGGTCTCCAGCCCTGCATCACATTCGAAGTACGAAGTACGCTTGCTTCGATAACATTTGTTTGCTGCCGCAAAGCGATCTGTGTTTTTCGCGGAATTTCGTACTCGCGCGTCACCACAAAAAACAGAAGTCACGAACCGCGAACTTCAAGGTATTTAATATTATTTAATATTTCACAACCTTACAATTGCTTCAAACTGCTTGATCTTGACAAATGCTGTTCATCATTATCATTTGTTGTAAAAATACTATAACTGAACTAAATTATTTCTTCTCTTCCCCCACCTTGTCCAAATGACGTCACTTCCTGTGGGTCACAGTTTGAATTGGGGCAAATCAAAGGAATTTAAGCTACACTGCTAAGTTAAATATTCTTAAAAAGCTCATTAAATGTAGGCCTATATTTTCATCTATATTAAATTCAGAATTTTAGTATTTTCAAAACTATCACAACTATGAAAGTGCCGTTTAAAATCAACTAAAGCAGTTGTTTAACACTGGTAATTCACTATAAACACACACAAACAAAAGTGCAAGAACAGACCCTGATGGCTTGGACAAAACACATAATGACATAACGCATGAAAGTCTCCATATCGGACCTCGCCATCAAGCTCGGAGCTAATTTTCTATTTCTCTCCAAAGTTAGCATAAGGACAACATGACGATGTGAAACATTTGATTTGTGTCCATTCACAATGGTGCACATACATAAGTTCAACAGTGTCCTTCAATAAAATCTGAAGCATCACCTGTAAAAAACCAATGGAAAGAAAATAAAAGTATACAGAGGCAGGCCAGATGTCCGTTGAAAGTCCACAAGTGTGTTGAGTCCAGTGTAGCCCTATTAAGATCTGATGCGTTTGAGTTCATTGTTATTCAAATAATCAGTCCTTCCAGACTCTGATTTTGCTATGACATGCAGAGTTCAGAGATTTGTGCTGAGATCAGTGCCTGTTGGAAAAGCAGAGGTCAAAGGTAACATGAGAACAGACAAAACACGGACAAACTGTGAACGTTCACACGGCTGAAAACCATTTTTCATCTGACAAATGGTAATATAAGATGGTACTTTATTGCTCAAGTCAATTGTGTGAAATGTTTGATGAATCTGAGCATTCTGAGCTGTGACTGGGCTAGAAATCGATACAAATTTCCATGCAGTATTTACCTTGAAATTAGAGCAGAAAATGCTTATGCTTCACTATAGTTCTTAGGAAATTATTCATTTGTTCTTTTTTTTTTTTCAAGATCAAGAATTGCATTTTGAATGAGAAATGAATTAATATTTGGGGTTTTGGTCACCCAGATTTGAACATGAGAGTGGCACGGTTTGTATCTTGATTGTTGCAAGGCTTTCGGTTTCCATTCCACTTCCACACCTGCTGAAGGTGAGAAAAACAACACAACGTTTGTAATTGCTTTTAATGGTTATAATGTGTACTGTGTTAGTTTTAATGGAACCTGAAGTGGTCCTGGACTACTGTACAGGGTTGCCAAGTCTGTGTAACAAAACCACACCAAATGTCAAATTAAAAAATAGCAAAAAAACTACTATCAAAACTCAACATATAGCATTCCCATAACTAAACTACATATTACACACAATTTCAACTTGAACTCCACAAGTAACCGTCTGTTCTCATAAAGGAGCTCAAAAGCTCTTCCCACAAAACACATAATTTAGAACAGGTTTATCATCAGTAGAATGTAAAATATTTTAATACACATTTTAACCAATTACAATTTATGCAGTAAATTTTTAAACCACAGAGAGAGAAAAAAATAAATCAATGTGTGGCAACAGTTTACAAGTAGTCCAATTCTGCAGGAAACCTGCAGACCTGGCAACCCTGCTACTGGAAGCCATTAGGTAATGATTTTATGGTGACGTGTGGATGGTTTGTAATGTATGTAATGGAAACAATTAGAAGTTCTGTGATCATTTCTACTGTTTTGTTTTGTTTTTTTCAGCAGGGATGAACAGACACCTTGAAGATTGATGGATCAGTCAGATTGCGGGAAATTTTGATCTGATTGCTAACAGCAGTGTAGATCTTATATAATCTGTTTAACAGAAAATGATTAACTATGTTGATGTGCAGTGCTTTATTAACGCCTTACAAACTGATCAGTGGAGGAGATTTAAGAGTTGGAAAATTTCTGCTAAAAAACATATTTAACACAATTTTAAATATGTGATCAAGGGTAAAACGCCACTTGAGGGTGGTAACGGTTATTTTCTGGAGAACATGCATTGAATTTTTTTGCAAAACAACATTTAAAAAAAAAAGTTTAGGGAACATATAAACATTACTTTCAGAATGTAAAGTTGCATTAGATTCATTTGGATTGATGAAAATCAGTGCATGTGAAAATGTCTATAAAATCATTTTCTTCTGCAGAACAAAAGTTGAACGTGAGTATTTTTTAACAATCATCATTAATATGCTGATTTGCTGCTTCCAGAGAAAAGAAAAAAAAAAAAACAGATGTTGAAACAGGTTATGGAAAACGATTGCGTATATTTTTGTGGAAAAATTCAACATTTTGTTTTCAGGATTCTCTCATGAATTGAAAGTTCCAGAGAACAGCATTTATTTACAATATAAATATTTCATAACACAAATGTCTTTACTGTCACTTTTGATCAACTTTGATTACAAAAAAATAAATAAAAATAAAATAATAATAATAATAATAATATATAATCATATTTAACCCAAACGTTTAAATGTCATGCATCATGGTTTCCACAAAAATATTAAATCGCAAAAGCCGTCCTCAACTCTTGTTCAGGGCGAGTCCAGAATAATGAATTCTGCTCATGCCTCAGTCATCATCATTATGGAGCAAATGGAAGACGTGATGACTGTGACTCATGTTCAGAGACTCATCGTCTACATGTTGAATCCAAACTAAAGCAATGTTTGAGCTTAGTGCACCACACAAACCATGAAAACCAAGCTTCTGAAACATTGACGTGAGTCAGCAGGTCTGAGACCTTCAGATCTGATGCACTTAAAGGAGTAGCTCACTCAAAAAATGACCATTTGTAGAAAATGTACTCACCCCTCAAGCCAAGCAAGATGAAAATGAGTGTTTCATCAGCACAGATTTTTAGAAAGCAATATAATGGATCACAGGACTCGTATTTAATCCAGAAGCAACGATATCGAAGTTAACTCGTCTTCTTAAATGGACTGTTCTTAAAACCAGCGCAGCTTTTCACTTCTCCAGATGTTAACTGATGGACTGGAGTGGATTATTATGATGTTTTTATCAGCTGTTTGGACTCTCAATCTGACGGCACCCATTCACTTCCATTGGTGAACAAGAGATGCAATGCTATATTTCTCCAAATCTGATGTAGAAATACACTCATCTAGATCTTGGATGGCCTGAGGGATCTTGGGTGTTTCCTACTATTTCTTTAATGCTTATAATGGAATACAAACTCTGAAAAATGAATGAATTGTTAATGAAAGTGGCATCAAATCTCCATTTCATTCCCTCCTTTTGGCACATAAAGATAACAGTAGTGTATTCTCCCAGGATCCTAATGGTGATAGTGGGTTGTTAAAATCTTTCTAACGCTAGTTTAACACGCACAAGATAACTAGAATCAAAGCATTTGAGTAAAAATACATGACACTCATGGGCCCCGACGTGAGAAAATCTGAAACAACATTTTCCAATATCAGTCAGTTCTGGGTGACGGAAGTTTTTAATATCTGACAAAGAGAACATAATTAATAATAAAAATAATAAAAAACAGTCTTCGTTTGTTTTGTCGATCTCAAATGATGGGCTCTGATTGGTCACACACCAACGACGCGTGTTTGTACGGAAACACGTGTTTTTTAGTGCTGGAAAAACAATCATGGAAATGAAGGCTGGAGCAACCAAAAACACATTAAAATTATAATAATATTAATATTATTACAAAACAAGACGTGGCCCCACGGAGTAAAAAGCTGGACATTGTCCATAGAGTTTTTAAAACATTCATCATAAAAACAAAGTGGAGTGGTCATGTTTTAACCCTATTAAATAAGCAGAAACTTTTTAGAATGGGTCGTGCGCCGTGCGATTGCCTTGTTAACGTGAAAAATAAACCAAGCGGTGTGTCTTCCGGTGTTCAATTTTACTGGAGGGAATCAAACAGAACTAGTGGCTTTGCTTCAAATCCACTTCCTGGGGCGATCCGCTTCAAGTATCCGTTGTCTGTACCGTTCCAATACATTTCTGCAGATTTCCCATTCGAGCGATAAAGTACACGGCATTTCGTGGCTCCGAAACAACTGGTGGGAAAAGGAATCAGAAGGTGTGCTGTGAGAGCAGGAAGACTAGACGCTGCGATGAGGAAGACAAGTGGCACACGTGCGGGTTCCTGGAGTGGTCATTGGCTCGTGGGTCATGGTGACGGTGACGATGAAGCGGGTCATGTGTAAAACGAGCTGTAAGGGTCTGAGATCTGAACGACGGTCTTTTCATCAGAGATATTAGCACAATTTACAGACAAAAGTCTTGATATATTTCCATGAGATAATACACTTTTAGAGACAGTAAGAAATCATAACGAGGGTAACCATGGAAACTAACGTCGAGGGGAGGTTTCTTCTGTGGCAGCGTTCCAATTCAGATTTTTTTGGCTCGTTCGATTTCGTATTTTTTTTGCTCGTGGTTTTCCGCCCCCGGTGCGCGTGTCCTGATCGGAGGAGTGTTAGAGTCGCGTCTGAGCCTCTGCGGGACGTAGATCTCGATGCTTTTCCGGCGCTCTCGGATGGCGGAGTTCTGGCCGTTCGGGGAAACCGCTCGCTTGGCCGCCATCAGTTCGCTTCCTGGGCCTCCTGACGCTGGCTTGTCGGCCAGCCGAGTCGCTGCTTCCCTTCTCCTTTCCTCCGGAGGGTTTGACCTTCACCGTCTTCTTTGGTGTGTGGGATGGAGCAGACTTCTTCTCCTCCTGAGGACATTCATGGTTCAGTATTTATTATGTTAAACTACTACCTTCATTTGTAAGAAATTGAAAATAAATTATATAAGAATATGATATATACACCACACACACACACACTTATAAAGGACATTTAATGAAATGGAAATCTGTAATAAATATGAAAGATGTTATTGTTTTAAAAATTTAACTATATAAATAACATAACTTAAAATGTTAATGATATTTAATCAATTTACATTTATAAACTATTAAAGGGTTACTCCACCCCAAAGGAAAATGTTTGTCATTAATCACTTACCCCCCCATGTTGTTCCAAACCCATAAAGTATTGTTCGTCTTCAGAACACAATTTAAGATATTTTGGATGAAAACCGGGAGGCTTGAGACTGTCCCATAGGACTGCCCAATAAATGAACAGTGTCAAGGTTCCCGGAAAGTATGAAAGTCCTCGTCAGGAATAGTCCATCTGTCATCAGTGGTTCAACCGTAAGGTTTATGAAGCGACTAGAATACTTTTTATAAGCAAAGAAAACAAAAATAACGACTTTATTTCAATAATTCCTTTGTCAGCGGTCTCCCTCTGTGTCTCTCCATACCACCGTCCCCCCCGTGCTCTTCTGTATCAGATCCGTGCCACAAAGGATGCGCTGGGTTTTCTTTGCAACAAATCTAACTACAATGTAATTAAATGTAGAAACAGTGCATCCGTTTGTGGCTTGGATGATACCAGAAGAGCATACGGTGATATGGAGTAGACACAGAGGAGACCGTTGACAAAGGAATTGTTAAATAAAAGTCCGTTATTATTAATTTTCCTTCGCTTACAAATGTATTCTCGTCACTTCTTTAAATGTTACGGTTTGAACCACTCACCGTCTTTCATAACGTTTTATGACCTTGACTGTTATTATAGGTTGGCAGTCAATGGGGGCAGTCTCAAGCCTCCGTTGAGGGGGGGGGGGGGAAGGGAAAAGAGGGGGGGAAGAAGAAAAGGGGAAAAAACGGTCATCCAAAATATTTCATGTTCCAAAATTTTTATTTTTTGGGGTGGAGTATCCCTTTAAAATACATTATAGCTTATATGGAAACTGTACTAAATAAAATGCGAATGTATGAAATACATATTAAAACTAAATTTCTTCTAGTATTTTTAGAATAAAATACAAATAGAATATTAAATAATCAAATTAAAGTTAATAATAAATAAGTTATTTATAACAATAATACAGAAATGCTAAGAATTAAACTAAATATTAAATTTCAATAAGAATACATATACCAATTGATCAAAAAGAAATAATTAAAATTAGTATTGAATTCATAGCACAGTTTAACCCCAAAAAAGTATTAGATTTCAGAAAAAGGTAATTTTATTATTTAGATTAATAAAAAGAATATATGTAATCACTAATATTACTTTTTAACTTTTCAAAAACATTATTAGCTTATCGATTAAATATGAAAAGATAATAAAACATTATAACAATAAATATAAAATAAATACAATAAACAAACTAAATTAAGTAATTTTATGTTATAATTTTATAATACTATATAATTAAGTAAATATTAAGGTCATTTATAAGATAAAAACGTTATACCATATAAACGTATGGCATACAATAAAATTTAATTACTAAATGATCAAACTACAAGTATTATATTCAATTTTTGTTTTAACAGATAGTGTTACCATTTACTACATATGAACACCATTACACAGAACATTACAGTATATACTGGCCTAGTTTTTTTTTTTTGGCAAATAACTGACGCACTAACATTTCACCACACGACATTTCATCGTATAGGGGCGGCTCCATGTGGGTTGATACAAAGTTCGTAGATCATAAAAGCTGAAGTATACACAAAAAACCAAAAAAACCAAACAAAAAATATTGTTTCTAGCGATTCCGAATTGGTTGTCACAAGCAAAAGGCAAAGGGAAAGTGTTAGGATGTTTGAAAGGTTTGTCAGTGGGTACCTTTTTGTCGGGTTAGAAATCTCAATCGTTGGGATTGAGGAGGTGGAGCTCGTCAAAACTTCATGCGAGTACCTCGATGGAAGCCACCCGCTGCAGAAGGATCCAGACCGGCCAGATCTCGTGCTGGTGGGCCGGCGCTCTGAGCGTTCGCATCCTGACCGGGTGAGGTAGTAAATCACGTACACAAGAATTAGTTCATAACGACTACTGTACCGTTCAACAAGCCGCTGGGGATTTAACGGAATCTGCCAAATGCTAAAAAAAATAAATAATAAAGCGAAACAACAGGAAAAGAGAGAATCAAAGGCTGTCACTTCAAGGTCCACTAGATCTGGTTTTTGGATTCAAAATGCCCCAGCACTACATATTGTAATATGATTTATTTGACCGACCCGAAACAGTAACAAGAATCATTAAAAAGACAAAAACGATGAATCCAGAATCCAGGCAGAAGACACAGCAGTGACGTGTCGTGTGAGCGCCGAGTAGATCACAGCAGAGGGCGCTATCCTCAGCACCCGCAAAAGACAAACTGGGAACAGGCGGACGTATATCTGGTCGGAGGAATAGTTTAGCTTCCCAAACGGCCATTTAAAGTTACAACTAAAAAAACAAAAACCAATCACACACAACCAAAAATCTCCTATACACTACACACATCACACAAATTCTCACTTTTCTTTTACATTCACTAAACCTTACCATCACCTCATCGACCCATCCTCTTCCCCACTATTACTTGGACTAGTTACACACGACAAATTGAATAATAATGTCAATACAGATGACCTATGACTTACACTATGATACCTTTATCCCCCTAG